>NC_135308.1:131139229-131442086 GCF_048772815.1 Callospermophilus lateralis
GCTCTAACTCTAAACAAAACAATAAAATCATGTCTCTCTAACCATCAATAGAGATATAATTATATAACCCAAAATATTTGGGTTAGGACATTGTTGACTATTCACTGAGCTAAAGTGTTGTAGTGGGTACCATAGAAATTGTAAAGCATATCGAAACATATTGTCCTGCCTTGGAGAATTTTATTGTGTGCAGCATTTAGCAGAGGAGCATGGCTCAGAGAATAACACTTTGCACCCTAACGTCTTACACTAATATATAGCTAAAATAGAATTTGTCAGACGGGTGAGGTGATGGCATCAAGTAACACAGGAGAACAAAACACAGAAGGACAGGAGTGTGTCTAAGCACTCCTCCAAAAGGGTGTCCTGGCTCAAGGATTGTCTGGGAATGGAGTGGAGAAAAATGTATGCATATCCTGAGATTGTTATGACCCACTAATGTGTCCTGGTGCCATTCAATATTCAAATAATGTAACATGTTCTGATTCCATGGATGTCAAGCAGTATTGTTAGAACAAATGAATTTTCTGTATCTTTTACAAGGGACTTATCCTTGTCGTCCCATTTTTGGATACAAGTCTGCCTTGACAATTAATTCTGTTTCTCACAGTAAGTTACAAAATTGACATTTTGAACATTCTTTTATTGATTCCACAAAATATTATCAGATGCCTAATATGTGGGAAATCTCGTAAATACTTTCAGAAATTACAATGCATGCAAGGGTGAAATAGTCTTGGTGAGTAAAGGTAACTGAACAGCAATTACAGCACACTGGGATAAGTACTGTGATAAGACTTCCTCTAAGGTGCTCAGCATTCACAGGCACCAGTCAACTTAGCCTTGTATTGGGCCTGTGTCATGGAGGGAACATAAAGATGAAATATGGACCATGACAAAGCATCAGCAGGGTAAAATACCCATTAACTGCAAATTCTTACAGATGAAGGAATCAGAACAAACAGCTTCCTGAGGTCCAAAACAACTCAAGCATAAAACTGCAAAACTATTAGAAAAACGACAACAACAACCAAAAAACAAAACAAGGGATAAAAAAAAAACTATAGTAACATGATCTTGGATTCAGCAAGATCATAATATCTTGTTTGGTTTTTTTAAGACATGATACCAATAGCTGAAGCAACACAAGAAATATAGATAGGCTGGAAAATATCTGCTGAGTTGTGTCCCCTACTCCTCAAATCATATGACAAAGCCCCAACCTTCAACATGATGGTGTATTTGGAGATGGAGATTTTAGAAGATCATTAAGCATCAGGGAAGTCATGAGGTGAGCCCTTGTGATGATATTAGTTTCCTTATAAGAAGAGACTCCATAGTTCTCTGCCATGTGAGGACACAGTGACAATGCAGCCACATACAGCACCTGCAAGCCAGGAAAAGTTTCACCAGAACCCTGCAATGGGGGGTGTCCTGATCTCAGGCTTCCAGCCTCTAGAACTGTAAGGAAATAAGTCTTCGTTTTCAAGCATCCTGTTATGAAAACTCAAGTTAATTCACCACCAAAATTTAAAACTTACACTTCAAATGAAGCCATCAAGAAAATGAAAGACCACTCTTAGGATAAGGAAATTTTTATAATTTATATATTTCTAAAGATATACAAATAAACAATAAGCACATAAAAAATAGTCTATACCATTAAGGATTAGAGAAATACAAAGTAAAATCACAATGAGATACCACTTCATACTCCCTGGGCTGGTTAAAATGAACGATTAACAGTAAGTGTTGGCAAGGACATGAAGACTCTTATACCGACAGTGAGAACATGAAATGGTGAGGCTGCTTTGAGAAACAGCCTGGCAGTTTCTCAAATGGTAAAACAGAATTATCATATGATCCAGTAATTCTACTTCTAGGTATATACCCAAGAAAATTGAAAACATATGTCCACATAAAAACTTGTCCATGAATACTCATAGCTACATTATGCATTATAGTTAAAAAGGAGAATAATCCAAATGTTCAAAATTGAAGAATGAATTTTAAAAATTTTAAAAATGTGGCATGTCATCTTTTTTTTTTGTAAATTGCTCTTTGTAATAAAAATATTTAAAATGTGATATACCCATTAAATGCATTTTAGGTAGACAATATCTAATAATTAACTAATGGGCACTATGTTATATAACATATTTTGGGGATGTACCATCTTGTATAGTTATAATTTCATACCTATTGGACAAAATTCCCTATGTATATCTTTACCCCATTCTATTGGTTACTTCTATTCCCTTGACTATTTCAGATGCCAGATAGAAGAAAAGCTGTGCAATATTTGCTCTTCCTTAACTGATTTCACTTAGCATAATGTCTTTCAGGTCTATCAGTGTTGTTACAATGGTAGGATTTCCTTCTTTTTTTAAGGATAAATAATATTCCCTTGAATGTATACTTCACATTTTCTTTATCCATTAATCTGTCTAAGGACATTTAGGTGGTTTCTGTATCTGCATAAAATGAATAAGGCTAAACTGAACATGAGAGTACATATATTTCAAAATCCTGATTTCAATTTTGGATACATAACCAGATGAGGGATTGCTGAATCATATGATAGTTCTATTTTTAATTTTCTTGGAACCCTCCATACTGTTTTCTGTGGTGGCTGTACCATTTTATATTCTCACCAACAGTAGCTACAAGTGTTTCCTTTTCTTGATAATTTTGTCAACATTTGCTCTCTATTACTTTTTGATAAGAGCCATACTAACAAGTGAGAGGTTACATAAGGAAATGTTTGGAGACTTTTGATATGTTTATCACCTAGCTTTTGGTGATGGTAACATGAATGTATACATACAGCCAAATTCACCAAAATATATATATGTTAATTGTATGCAGTTCATTATTTGCCAATTATAACTCAGTAAAGCTGAAAATATTTTCAATATGGAATATTATCAATAAAAAGAAACTACTGATGCATATTATATCATAATGAAACTGAAAATATTATGCTAAGCTAAAGAAATGTCACAGAGAACTATTAATGTTTTCATTAATATTAAATGTCTGCTATAGATAAATGTACAGAAACAGAAGGTATAATTAGAATTTGTCTAGTACTATGAGGAAAGAGGATGTTGGATGAGGTGATAATTAATGAATGCCAGATATTTTAATGGAGTAATGAAAATTTATCAATAAAACTGTTTTCTAAAAAAACAGTTCAGTATGAATGCACTAGAGTATGAACCATGCTAATTAATTATTTTGGTCTCTGGTGAGGAGCTTTGGGATGCATGGAAAGGAATTAAGCAGGTGAGTGACATTGTTAACTTTATCCTGTTTCTTATGAATTTAGAAACCATTCAGACACTGAAATCATAAAATTTCTTGAATTCTTAGGGTCAGACACTGGACCTTGCTAAATTTTTCAGGGTAATATTATCCTGGCATACTCCCTTTCAAACCAGTTGGTCTGCTTGTGGACATCCAATTTTTTCAACTTCAGTTACATTCTTATCTTGACGCCCTCTCCCTCAGTAATCTATGCTACAAACAAACAATGCTTTACATAAGAAATATGCCCTTTTCCCTTCTGGTCCTTTTCCTTACTCCTTGGAAACTTCCCTGATATGTGAGTGTCTTGCGGGTCAGTAGAAGCAGACAGAGTCTCAGAAGACTTGCTTTTTTGGGGAGGCAGATACAATTTTCACAAAGAAAATACATGGAAAATTCTGAATCTTTCTAATTTTTCCTGTGAAGTATGCAAAAAGACTCAAGCAAAGTTAGGGACAACTCTTGACTTCCCTATTTACTCATTTATGAAACAAGTCCAATAAATACTCAATTGCTACCCATACACATACATAAAGTTGAATGTAGAGAGAAAAATATATATTTAGTTATGCAATAATTTTATATTTTTTTATACTGTCTTCCTACACCTGTGTGTTGAGAAGAGAAATAATTATGATGTTTTTTCCATGAAGCAATCTCATGATATCCAGAACTTAAGAAGAAACCATTTCAAAGGCCAAACTGGGACCAAAGAAATAGCCTATCAGCCATCTTACTTAGAAATTGTGAAAATTTGTTTTTAGATCTTCTTCAAAAAATAAAGTACAGCTGATAATCCAGAAAAGAGTATAACTGAAAATTCTAACTGCCAAATCATAGCTTAGTTATGTGAATAAATTAAATGAAATTGATTGAGTGCTCTCCACAATATGCAAAGAAATCAACACTGGGAAGTCATTTTATTTGACTGATGATCCACCACACTCTTTACTCATTTTTTTATTTACTTAAGCTACAGTTCCTTGGATAATGAAAAACAGTTATGAGTCAAAGTATATTTTCAGATGTTCTTCCCTCCCACTTTTTATATTTTGGTATTAAAAGACGTTTTTGATGATATGCTTCAAGAGAAAGAACATATTCCATGAGTAAGAAAGTTAATCAGAAAAAATTAAAATGGCTACGAATTCAAGGGAAGAAAATATTTTAACACTTTCTTCTAATTGGGATTTTAAATTTTCTTTTAAATAACTCTAAGTTTTAACATTAATACTAATAGCCAATGCTATTTTGTTATGACTTAATTGTTCTAAAATATAATTATTGTCTTTCATTTAATTGTGTTTTTAAAAACCCAGTTATCAACACTTTGCAAATAGACAGAAATCAAAACAGTATTTGAAAATCTTTGCTTTCAATGTATTAGAGGAGGTTTGCCTTCTAATTAAGTAAGTTTGCTAATTTTGCCCTATTGTTTTACATAGAACATTCTCAGAATTACTGAGGTGGTAAAGTAAATGGTAGACACACAGAGAATGATGATTGGTTGAATAATCCTGATAGTAGTTGAAATTATGAAATATTTAGAATAGAGTGATACATAAAACATGAAATAGGATTTTTAAATGAATGTAATTGTTTTAGGTGAGCTGTATCTCATTGTAATTATTCATTGCATTCTTGATTTAATTTTTGTTAACAATCATACCGAGTCTTCAGTTCTCACTAAAAGACTAAAAGCTTTTATTTTACTATCATTTAAAAATCTTTGTATCTAGATGGCAAACTCTGTACCAACCAGAACTTACTTGCCTCTGTTCCATTATCAACTCCTCCCACAAGATCTTCCATGAAGACTACCTTTGTCAAATCCAGATGTTATTCTGTTCATGTTTAGTAATCAAAGTTTAATTCAGATTAGCAAGCATTATTACTTAAGAATGAACAGAATTAAAATCTTATTTCTGATAAAGCCATTTAGGAGTGAATTTGAAGCAAGGCATACCTATTTTATTCTTTTAAAGTATTATTCTATAAATATTTTACACTTAAACTTTATGTTGTGTGTTATACTTTTGTTTAACATTCTTGAAAATGCAGTTTTCCATTTATTGTCTTTTATGATTCTAGCACAAGACAACTTAATTTTCATGATATAAAACATGGGATTGCAAGTTCATATTTCATTTTCTTAATCTGTGAGAATTCTGTAAAATGCAACTAAAGGCTTCCTTTCTATTTTTATTTCATTTTTTTTCCTGTTAGGAACTATGAATCAAGGACTACCCTAAATAGCTAATAACAATTTGAGCCCTAACCTTTCTTAAAGGCAGCATTGTGGTGAGAGTATTTCCTCCTTCATCATATTTAAGCTCATATCATTGTATTTCTTGTTGTTTTTTGCTCTTAGTAGATTTTTTTTTCCAAAAATGCCCTGCCTCAGTATGAAGCATATCAGTGTTCTAAATTTATGCAGAGGTTTTAGTTCTACTCCCTTCGCTCCTACATTGAAGACCTGTTCTCTTCCCTGTGTCCAGCATACCCTATGGACATGAAATTCCCAAGTTTCTAGTTTCTGAGATTAGCAAATATCTTCAAGTTGCTCCAACTTTCAGAATGCACTGCTGTTGTTGTTGTTGTTTAACTGTTTTCTTTTTGTGAGAAATTTGTTATGCATTTAAAACAATCTATATTGCAGTTATCCAGATTTATGTAGTGAGATCTTTTAAACTTTTATATTTGCCAAATTGGCAAAAGCCAAACTCAATGATGAAATATTTATGAATGTTGAATTCCTATAGAGAATTAACATGAAATATTTTTCAAACCATTGGGGAATTATCACTGGGAATTGGTATTTGTTTTTCCTCTGACAATTTTCCTGTTGGTGAAACATGAAGTTCAATGTAACATAAAATATTAGTGAGTTTATAAAGAAAAATACAAGAAATCTAAGTTTACATCACAGATACATGAGCTATATATAAAATAATTCAGTTGACTAAAAAGAATTACATTTCAGCAGTGAAAGTGCTTTCTGTTAAGAAATTTGGTCTAAAGAAGAAAAACAAAACCATAGGACTGTGAAATGAGGAGGAAAGAAGAGCTACTTTCAATTACCTGAAAGTTTTTCTAGAAACCTGAAAAACTTGATTCACAGTCAGACAGAAAATGATAAGGAGAAAGTCAGGAAAATATGTTTGCAAAACAATAAATTTATTTAATCCATAGGCCTTTTTATTTAGCCATCATTTGCAAGTGGTTATCATGTGTCAAAATATGTGCTAAGAAGACAAAGATGAATAAAGTGAGTTCTTGGTTCTGAAGCCCTGATTAGAGTTTAAGGAAGACACAGGCCTATTTCAGAAATAATGCGATATATATACTTCATTGTGATAAAAATTGAAATGTATTCTGCAACAGTGGAAACAGATATCCCTGTGTTGTATTTTATCTAGGTTTATATAGTGCTTCACCCTCAGAGGTAGGGCAATCCGGAAGAAATCTACCAAGTGCTAACAGACATCTGTGCATCTTAAAATTTATATAGATGTCTTATACAGCATGGCTGATAGAATTGTAGAACTTTGAAAAACAATGTGGCATTTCTTCAAAATGTTAAATACAGAGTAACCATGTAGTCCAGCAATTCTTTTTGTTATATACTCAAGAGAAATAAAAATACGTTCATAAAAACAAAACTCCTATAGGGGGAATGTTCGTAGCAGCATTATTCATAATAGCCAATAAAGAGAAAACAACTCAGATGTCAATCAATTGATGATTCATGGATAAGTAAAACTAGTACATCCATACAATAGAATATTATCTGCTAATAAGAAGAAATGAAATTTTGATATGTATTACTATATGGATGAATCTTTTAAAAAGCTAAGTCAAAGAAGCTAGTCACAAAAGATCACATGTTGTGTGATTCCAAGTACATGAAATGTCTAGAATGGGTAAACCCAGACAGAAAGAAAGTAAATTAGTGGTTGCCAAGGGCTTGAAGATGGAGGTTTGCACGTTATTTGGGGGAAAGAAATGATGAAAATATTCTAAAATTAGATAATGAAGGTTGTACAATTCTATGAACATGCTAAAAAATGCTGAAGTTTACATTTGAAATAAAGCTAATTTTATGTTGTAAAATTGTCTTCATACAGTTTATCAAAAGCTATAGGAAAAATTACATAAAATATTTAAAATGGAAATGGAAATCTAATATTTTCAATTTCATAGAATATATATTTAAGTTTAATTAAATTCCTGTTGAACTCTTGGGAACTTATGCCATTATAAATGTAATCATTTTAAATCATTTTATAGAATAACCTCTTCCATCATCCCCCCATTTTTTGGTTTGGTGAACGTACAAAAGTAAATTACTTCTTGCCTGTATGCAGAAACTTTATGTCTCCCTGGGGGTGGAAATCACTTATAAAGTGCCCTGCTGTTTCATTCATGGTGCTATATTCTTAAAGGACACTGAAAAAAATGTGGTATTGTCTGGGTGAAGGTCATTCCCTTAGAGATAACCACAATATTCTAGTAATTTTAGAGCTTCATTTTACTGCCCTACAAAAAAAAATGAAAACCCTAAAATGCCACCAAAGTAAAAGACAAAAGCGCTTGAGATAAATATAATGGACAAATTAAAAAAAAAAAAAATCAGCCCACACTGTTTTAAGCCTAGCACTATGTAGATATTTTAGACTTAGATGTCCTTTAACAAGAGTGATGCTTATTTTGTCTAATGAGCCCAATTACTTTTAAGTATATAGAGAGTTATATAGCTAAAGGTGTATTTCAAAAAGCAGTGAGGTAAATAATTTCAAAAAAATAAAAAGTGCTTATTTGTTTTCAAGTGCCGACTCCAAAGTGAGACTTCTATAAATAAGGATTCAATGTTTTCTAGTCAATAAATGTACTTTTACTTTAAAAAGTTACTTGATTAAATTTTAAATAATCTCCTATATATCATTCTTTTCTAAAATGTATGGTTTTATTTTAGTTATAATTTAGTTTTGTTGATTTTTGTTCCATGACAGACATTATATGTAGTTCTTTCTAAATATCACACATTCAATATTTTTTTTAAAATAAAATTTCTATATTTATCTTTTATAGTGTGAATCTTGATTGTCCCCCCAAACCCCATGTGATGTAGTCTCAGTCCTTAGCCCATGGTGCTGTGGGTTATGGCAGAGCTTTTAAAAGGTGGGGCCTAGTGAAAGTTAGGTCTCTGGTGGCTTACCCTTAAAGGGGATGTTGGCACTGAGGTCTTTTCCTTTTACTCACTTTCATTTTCTAGCCACCATACTTCTCCCATGTCCTGCCTTGCCCCAGGCCCAGAAACCACAAGAACAATCCAAATCTCTGAAACTCTAAGCCAAAATAAGACTTTTCTTCTTATAAGTTGATGATCATAGGTTTTTTTGGTCACAGTGACAGAAAGCTAATATTACCTTAAGCTGATCCTACTAATATTTCTTCCAATATTTTTCCTCCAGTGCTAAGACACGAGAAAGGACCTCTGCTAAATAATTCAGATACTCAGTACTTACCTGAAATTTATCACCTCACTTGTGAAAGAAAAACACTTATTTTTAAAGCCTTGGTCTCTATGAATTTCATGGCTTGGTCTAAACGACTACATGCGAGAAGAAGAATGAATCATAAGACAGACCAAAAGGGAATTAAAAAAAAAAAACAGATATTTCAAATTTTTGTGCCCAAAATGTTTAACAAATATTACAAAATATTAAAGTAACTTAAAACACAAGGTGAAGGATAGGGAACAACAACACTCAGGGAGAAAAGAACCATAATCAGTCCTAGGGAGAACAGGAAAACAATGGGTTCTGGACTGCTACCATTTTCCAGAAACAAGGGGATTTGAACTTTCACAACTGTTGCCCCTGACTGCTCAGCTGACATGTTGTGCTATGATTTAAGTCTAACTGAACCCTATAAAACTCAGACCCCTGTTGTAACCTGTCACCATTTTCTCTCTTGAAAATGTGCCCCTCTACTGCTTAATAAAGCATCCTAGATCCCTTGAGGACTGTCCCCATTTCATTTACTTTTGCTTTCACAAGGCAATATGAGACCATAAAATGTGAATTTTTATATGTCATTATTAGTGTCAAAATATGAAAGCCTGATGCAAAAAAAAATGACACCTTTAAGGAACACTAGATGTATAATAAAGAAGCTACAGTTGATAATTTTTTGGACTAAATGAGTTGGTAATTTCAGTTAAAATAAACTACCTATCTGCAATCTTACTTACAAAATCATAATATAATGATTTCTTGCATATTTGAGGGCTTTCTGAAAGAATCTTCCTATTGGGTTAGAAATTAGTTTTTAAATGCAGTACAAATCATAGAATAAATAATAATATATAATTTTCACTGCATTTCAAACACTATTCTAGGCATTTTATTTGCATCAACTTCTGAATATTCACAGTTAACATATGGTATTGCATTCTGATTATCTCATTTTTTAAATGGAGTAAAGGATGCACAGAGAATATAAGTAACTTTCCCAATGGCTAAATATGTATTAATGTTTTTTTATAAGGCAGAGTTAATACTTGAATCTAATCATCTAGTGCTAAAATTTCAGTTAAGCACTAACACTGTACTTCCCATCTCACAATTATATCATGAACATTGCCACATAAAATAATATACAAAACAAAGAACTTTCAGAATATAAGCTTATAGAAATGATAAGTAATGACAGTGTTCCTAGAAATGATATTACTGATGTATTTTTCAGGTTTAAAATGCCTTATGAAAATACTCTATTTACTGAAAATGTATGAATATTTTTTAAACTGCAGATTCCTTTTGGTAGTTCTTTTTTCAATAAATTCATACAAATATTTTTAAACTTGAATGCTGGGTTTTAAATTAGCCTTCGATTTCACTCTCTAGTAGGTATGACATTCTTACTCTACATAACTCATACTAGTGATGGTAAGAAATTAGTGATACAAATTTAACTCAGAAGAGTAGTACTCAGTTCACTCTTGGATGAGAGTAATCATACTCATGATACATAACATTTACTAAGTCCACATTGGTAAATTGCTTTTACAAAACTGTCAATTCTGATTTGTCAAGGAGAAATATCATGCATTAATTAGTCCCTTTGCCTATCAAATGGATATCTTTTATAAAACCTGGTGTGATCTCTGTCTTTAGGGAAGAAAAATATGTGGATCATCTTAGCTTAGTGTATTTAGCTTTGGAGCACCTGGAACCTGAACTGACCACGACTGGGGTGATTTAGAATGTCCATGTGGTGAGACTCTCATTGGTCTACTTACATAGGGAGAAAGGTGACCCTTGGGAAGGTGAAATAGCAAAATGGCTGAAATCTTAGCTCTGGAAGCAATTGCTTACATCTGAATCTTAGTTCCTTCTTTTAGTAGTGGGATTGTCACTGGGAAATTTACTTCATATTTTTGTATTTCACCTTATTCATCTGTAAGTTATTCACGTACAATGCTTAGGCAAGTGTCAGTACTTGCTAATGTTAACCATTTATTATTATTACCATTATTATAGGAATAAAGTCAAAGCTCATATTTTTAAGAACAGATCTTGTCATAGGTGATTCTAGGGGTCAGCTGGATGCCCAAACCCCTCCAATCCATAGCATTAAATCGATGGTTGGTATCTTCCAAGTTGTAAGGTCCATTTTCAAAGTTTTAACACAATCAATTTCTGTTATGGCAAGAAGAAACAGTGGTGTTTGGGTCCAATGCCATGATAATAACAGATATCTAATGACCCACTTAGTTACTGAAAAAGCTATATAGATCTGAACTAAAAGAATAATTGATACGCAGCCATAGGAGGCAAATTGTCAAAAAATATATAATAATCATGTAATTTGAAATGTCTGTGATGGCAACGAGTCCCATAATCTAATTTTATGATTAATATTTGCATTTCCATTTAATTTCATATTTAGTATCACATTTATCACTGATTTTAAAAACATGTAACATAGTTACTTAGTGAATCCATTAGTCATTTCTGAGAATTCCTTTATTTAAGCTAGAGAAAACAACGTTCTCTTATAGAATATTAGTATGCAGAACAAATCAGGAAGTTCTGATGTTTCATCTTTCATTGATTTTTTTTCCATTAGTTTATTATTCCACATTTTTATATTTGCATTTAAAGAACAGAATCAGACGAATGTGAAACATTTATCATATAAGGAGCATGACCATAATGAAGCTGAAATTGATGAAAAGAATAGTTATATAGAATTGAGTACAGCACAATGGTTTTATGAAGGTAAAGGTCAGCCAAATAAATAAGTTCCTGTCCTATTTTGATGAACTAGTCAATCCAGGGCACCAACATCTAACATTTGATGGTCTGATATATTGTCAGTATATTTTTAATCTGGTAATATTGAGATTTTTAAAAAGCAGTTAATGGAAGTAATAGGCATTATTAATTACTTAGTGTAAGATACTTTCCCCATGATCAATGACATTATTTTTAGCATTCTGCATATTTGGATCACTAGTTTAAAACAACCAAAATAGCAGTCAATAATTATTAGTTTTGATTTTGAACTGGCAGGAAAAATATATTACAGAAGGCAAAATTTTTCTTACTTTTCTCTTAAATACTTACTTTATTTCATTACCACACTATCCTGAAAAATAAGACATCCTGCTCCAAACTTACCTTTGATAAAATTTTCAATTAAAATAATTCAACTACTTTTTGGTACTTCATAACTATACTTTTGTGTGAAATAAAACTTCTATCAGGTACAATCCAATTTAAAAGTCCTTGCAGTATGTAAACTCAGTATGAACAGAAAAAATACTGTATTTATAAGTTGAAATTGTTTATGAATCATTAACAATTCAAAACATTTATGAATGGCTATTGACAAGAATGTCCTTTTAACTCTTGCTGTATGGCCATCTACTGATATTTTATTCATTCTTCAAGATCCATTTTTATTTTACCATTTATAAATAAGTGTTATATATCACTTGTTCTCACTTATTATAATCTTTCTTTCTTATGCATGTCCAGTTTCCCCAATATAACATCATGCCCATTATAAGATTTAGTATTTATCTTATCAAAAGTAAACATTTGAGCAGTGTTGGGCACATGGTAGATGTTTAATAAATTCGTGTTGAATTAAACTAATTAAGTAAATTATAAACACACAATGGAAACTTACTATGTCTGCTAAGCCATAAATAGGTCCCCTCATGGAATTTTAGGGGCTACAAGGTCAACCTTTGGAAGATTCCAAATTAGTTTTTTATTAAATATTTCCTGGGCAGAATGCTTTGTAGGATATTTCTAGAAATACAATCCACTAAAAAAATTTCCAATCTGAATATTAGAAACGTAGCATAAGCCAAAACCTCCCTGCATCATTGTGATCACAGGACTGTCAAATAGAGAGAAATGCATCTATGCTATGAGCTCCATTGTGTTCCATTGTCATCTCAATCACTATCATTTTGCCATCACTAACATTTTTAAATGAGGGACACATTTATTTTAAGTTGGATATTTATGCTTAAGGAAAATGCAACAGTTAGAGCACTAAGGCAATTCGAGATTTGCTGAGGTTTGTATATTTAGGTCCTCAAGACATTTTGGGTGTCTGATTCACATTCAGCAGGTACAAGTAAATGCTATTAAGCCGCTTTGAGAAGCAGCAAAAGTGTAACAGTGGTCCATTTTATGCTTCTCTGTCACTGGGACTTATTTTTTAAAAGGACATATTTCTTTCTCTTTCTGTCTCCCTCCTTCTCCCAATTGTTCCCCTTCCTCAATCTCAAGGGAAACAGAATTACCTGTCTTCCCCATCCTAGGCAGAGTTATCTGTCCTTGAGCACACACCTGCTACAGGAACCAAGTAATTTCAGACTTGGGAATGGCACCAGAAGATCTCAGAAATGACTGTCTCCCAAATTATCAAGTGGATTACAACTCTAACTGAGGACTCCTGGAGTGTAGCCTTTGAATCACCTCTTTAAACCCGCCCTGTTCCCCCAATGGGAAGAATCTCAGCCTCTGGGACTGGAGTTTCCTGTGCTTCTCCTTTGCCAATAAACCAATAAAAGCTCTTTTTCCTTCTTCTCAAAACCTTGTTCTTGTGATTGGATTGGCATCTCGGACAAAGACGGAGCTTTTAGTAACAAAAACAACAACTGAAATTTTTTCATGCTTCTAAGATTTCTAAATATTCAGATTCTTCTCTTAAGGAGGCCCTCTCTACCTTTTTCTCAGACCTGTCTTTCTATTTGGTTTTTATTTTATGGCGCTGGTCTCCATACAGGTTTTCACTAATGTGTGTCCCATAGATTCTCCTCATGGTTAACATTCTCTGTTGACTCTCCTTTCTTTGAAGCTCTACTAAGTACCTTTCAATTGAAGCAACTGCTTAATTTGTTAACTGAAGGCATTATCAGGCATTATCTCTCAAGGCCTCTTATTTGATTTCTGGCCTTATTCCTGCCATTTCCCACTTGAGCCTATGCTGCTATTACTTGCTTCTTTAGAAAAACAGACTTTCCCAGAAGTACTTAGCCTTGGTTTTCTTTCAGCCTGGAATGCTCTCTCCTCTTCAATGTCATCTTCTTAGAGGGCCTCCCTTTTCATCTACTCTAAAGTAGGCTCTGCACCCTTTTGCAGTTACTATATCTCTACATCCTCTCATGCTTTAGGAAAATTTTCTTCTGATGTTTTTTTCTCCATTCAGCATTACTTTTTTGTTTCATCCTAACTATTAAAATAATTGCTGATCTGGGTTTCCTACCTTCAATCTTATACTTGATTCATTTTATATCTAGAATATCACTCATCTCGAAGTTTTATTTGGCCATTTGATTTTCTTATTCCCTCATAAACATTTCATAAATCTCCCAAGCACAGAGGATAAAGTAAAAAAGGTTTTGTACTTGTTATGCACTAAATGTGTCCCTCCCAGGATTTATGTGTTGAAACTATACCCCCCTCCCAATTTTTTGAGATTTAGAGGTTTGGCCTTTGGGAAGTTCATAGAGTTAGATTAGGCTATGAGGGTGAGGCCCTCATGGTGGAATTAATGCCCTAATAAAAAGGGGAGACAAAGGATCTCCCTCACTCTCTACCTTGTGAAGAAACAACAGACTGCAAACTGTTACCAGACACAGGGTCTGCCAATACCTTGAACTTTGACTTCCCGGTCTCTGAACCTATGAGGTACACTGGAAAGATGGGGGCAAGAGTATGAGACATGTAGAAGAGAAATATTGCAATGAATTCACAAATTGTGAGACATGGTGCTATAAGGGAAATGAGAGAAATTCAGTTGGGGGGTAATTAGAGGTATAGATGGCATCAGAATGGTTTTGTTTTTTAAAATCTATACATATTATTAACCCTGTGAAAACAATGGCATTGTAAATATGGATGGAAAAGACACAATTGAAATGAGGGAAATTAATCAAGAAGAGATCTGGGAGAATTTCTGAAACTCTGTCTTTGAGTAGCTGAGAAGGGAGCAAAGCAAGGAGTTGACCTTGGTCAATAGCTAGGCCAGTTCTTCCATGGTCATAAGTGAGAACATAGACAGAACCTAGAGAAGAAAGATGCAGGTAGGTGGGGAGATGCGACTTGAAGCTTTTGTGTTCCCAAAAAAAAAGAAGCAGAGTCAACAACTGAGAATCAAAATGGAGAAGGTGGGTGTTGGAAATCTGACAAAACGTGAAACTGAAAAGTGTTGTTTAGCTATCTGTTCTAAAAAGGTGTTTCCTCGATTATCCCCTAAAAGAAATTGAAGGGATATATCTCCTCATACATCTTTAAATTAATATATCTAAAACTTGTTATACTATTTAACTGAACACAAAGTATGCAATTTTTGATATATTATGAATTTTGCATGCTAAAATGAAGCAGCACTCTTTTAAATACATCAAGTTGAATTGTAACATCTTTACAATTTTATACTCACCATTATTCACTAAAAGCAAAAACATAAATTCCCTTCAGATAGAGAATTTGCATTTTTTACACTGAAATTTATTTCCATTTTACTTCTTATACCATGGAATACATTTTTAAACTTAAAGTCACTTATTGGTCACTGAACATATTTCTCTGCAATAAATATATATATAAATAATTTGATTTTAAAGTGGGTAATATCATGAGTTCCACTTAAAAATTTTATCTGATTTCTCAAAAAATTATTATTGAAATTGATGAAAATAATATATTTATTAAAAACTTTAATGTTTAATTATAAAACAGTAAATTTTATTGGCAATGCATAATATAATGAAGAAGGCAAAGAAAAATGTTGCAACTTGCTTAAAGAATACTTCACATATGACAATGCTGTGTTTTGATTTACAGTTTGGAGGTCCCGTAGTCTTTTTAGCAGAGCAATTCACCATGCAATAATTTGGCATAAATGAAAGTAATGCATCTCAACCATACTCCCTATCTCTCTCTTTTCCTTCCTCCTCCCTCCATCCTTTTCTACCTTCCTTCCCATACTCCCTTCATCATTCTTTTTCTTTCCTTCCTCTCTTTCTTTTTCTTTTTCTATACAGAAAGACATGTACTTTTAAATTAAATAGGAGAAAGGGAACCAGCTTGATTCTCCAGTAAGTAAATCAGTTTTAGAAAAAGGAGTTCATGGGAGTTTTAAATTATTCAAAAGCAATATATGATTGAATTAGGGACTGAATTTTTTAAAAAGTTTAACCTTTTCCAAAATTTTGGGAAAGAACTTGTGAAAATTTAATATGGACTAAATGTTATATAACACTTTTATCATGTGAATTTCTTCAGTATGCTAATAATACTATAGAATGCTAGAAGAATTTCTTCACAGATACAAGACACAGGTTATAGTTAGTTTTCAGGGTAGTGTGTCAATGTTATCTGCAACTTTCAAATACTAAAGAAAAATATGTCAAAGGAAGAAATAGATGAAATAAATGTGGCAAAACAATCACAGGATTGTTTTTGTGAGTGAAGGAAATTGATAACATAAAGATTTTATACTTTATCAGCTTTAATACATGCCCATGATCAGAATCCTGTGTTTCTAGCCTCCAATCCTCTGGAACAATTCAACATGCAGGAATAAAAAGAGAAATTCTGAGTACATGCATGCTATGGGAAGTGGGTGGTGCTATGTTTGCATGAGTAACAGCAGAGGATATTTTAATGTGATGGAAAGGGGGCTTGCTTTGAAGAATAAACCTACATAGGGGGAACACAGCAGACTTGGTAGGCTTTATGATGGCATTAGCCCTACTGAAGCTTCATCTTCCTGGAGAAGGTGGTTACATCTTCATAAAGTCAACTCTCAGTAATAAAAATGTTGGTTGTAATTAAAATTTACAAATCATGAAGGTCAAAATATATGTCTGAACCCTTGTTTCGCTCCTCATGCATTTGAGCTATTTGGCAGCAGTTTCACTTCCCTAAAGACAACCAAATGCCTTATTCATCCAGGACAGTTGTGGCTACAGAAATAATCCTCTTATGAATTGTTATTTGTGATAAATAAAAATAAGAACAGAAGCGATTGCACCAAGATCACGTTTTCAGGTCATTGCATGATTATTTTTGGCTCAACAATATTGAAAATTTTGGATTAAAAAATGAGATGTGTTTGAATTCCTAGATAAGACTAGTGACTGCATTTCTTTTCTTTTAAAGCTATGCATACATTAATCTTCTTTGTATTAATTTTCTTTTTATTAGGACCCGGGTTTCCTTATGTACTCTTGGCATATGATTTGTGTAAAAGAATAAGCATGAAAGGTAAAAAGAATTTCCTTTAATTTCCTGTGTTATGTCTGCATCTGAAATTTCCATACCACATAGGGCTTTCTTGATGCTCTGTAAAACAAACTAAAGTTCTAGTCCTAAAGAGTTTTTATTACCTTCCATGGGCAGTGTTCAGTTTCCTTTTACATAGATTTTCCCCCAGAGTTTCCATTACATTGTTTTGATAAACGAAAAGATAAAGAAAAGGGCACACTATCCCTACTTAAGATAAAAAACAAAAACCCTATGGCTGCTGTTCTGACAAATTTAGAGTTGGAATGGCTCAAGAGAGCTGGCTGTGGTATGTGTCAACAGAGTGTTTTTCTTAAATTTAGTTTGAAATAATTTTAGATTTATGAAAGAGTTGCAAAGATAGTACAGAGAGTTTTATATACATTTCATCCAGCTTCACCCACTGTTAGTGTCTTACATAATCGCAGGACATGTATCAAAGAAAATAACAATGGTGAAAAATCTCTTAACTAAAGTACAAACTACCTTCAGATTTCTAAGTTCTAATATTCTTATTCTGTCCCAGGATCCAATTAAAGATACCACATTGTATTTCATCATGTCTTCTTTGATTCATCTAATCTAAGAAAATTTTTCACTCTTTATTTCTATTTATAAAGATCTTGACATATCCCAAGAGTACTGGTCCTATATTTTGTAGACTGTCTCTCAATTTGCTTTTTTTCCTGGTATTTTCTTAGGATTACATTTGACATTATAAATTTTGTGGAAGAATACCACAGAGATGTGGCCTTTGTATTGCCTCCTCTTGGGGAGTACTCTTGCAGAGATTTAAAAATGTATGTTTCCTTTTGGGCAAGCACGGCCAAGCAATGCATTGTGTATCACAGGAGGGATGGAAACCAATTCTGTTATGATAGTCTGTCTCTGTTGGCACTTTTGGCCTGCTAACTTTAGGCTATTACTATTAAACTAGCAGATAGGGTGCTACAAGAGTGTCAGTACTTCTGTCGCATTAATCTTTGCACACTGTGACTCCCCTGCAGGCAACTCTGTGAGTATTTTCTATCAGGACATACACCCTGCCTCTGCAACATGCTCCTGTTAGACCTCTTTCGAAGAGTGCACCATTCCACATCTGCTTCCCATCTTCCATCATCAACTGCTATAGAAACTAGAGGGGGTTCCCAATTGTTTTTTTTTTCTTTTTTGTTCCTGCTAAGAAAATTGCAATTATCTTCAAAAAGGGCTATTAACTCTCATTCTCTTTTTCTCTTTTAACGTTTATCATAGCAGAGAGGCACAGTCAAAAGCAATGTCTTAAGGGAGTTGACAATCTTCCCTAAATGAACTCTTACCTTGGATGTTCAGTTAACAATAATTTTGTGGTTGAGGACAAAGAAAAGGAAAAGAAGAGAAGTCACCATTTATGATGGAATAGGATAGCTTTGTACTTTCCACCAGATCCCATTTAAATCTGTGAAGCCTGTAAATTTTTCTCTTTTTCACAGATGGAGAAAGTGAAGTTCAATGTGACCGAAAAAAAAAAAAAAAAGAATCATCTTCCAGATAGTAAGGGGGATAACCAAAGGTCATAGTCTTTTTTCCTCTTTTCCTCCCTTGGAACTGTAATTCACACACATTCTTTAAGTCTGAAGGTAAAAGATAGACATCTTATTATCACCAAACCTAATCCTGGTTGTGATACCATCCCTCTGGAGGATAGATGTTCCAATAATTGTCCTGAGATTATTTGTGATGGTTCGTTCTGTACCTTCTGAAAGGCAGAAAACAATGTGAATAATACCATCCATAGCACATGAGAATTCTATAAAGTTCTTGGTCTATCCTATTCAACTGAACAATATTGAATAGATTGGACCTGTTAGAGGCTGAGAAGGTTTTTGTCTCCCTCAAAGAGCTTTGTGCTGCACCTTTAATGCCAGTCCTACTCCAATTTGAATGAGAAGCCATAGATCACGGAATCCTAAAGTATAAGCAAAAAATAGGTTTTCCTCTGCTTTTGATAACTCCCTGAGGCACACTAAACAATGACTAAGTATTCCTTGTAGGAATGTGCCAAAATGAAAAACTGAACACAAAGATTCTTAACTTTAACATTATTTTTCCACAAAGGTTTTGAATTGACAAAACAAATTTTTTATGCATAAGAATTTAGAGTTTCCTATTAAAAATGAAAGTTCAACTGATGACGTAACTCTGACAAATGCATGAGCAGCTTTGCTCCTCCTAGGAACTTCTTTTTCTTTTCTTTCTTTTTTTTTCATGTAATAATTTAAGTTTGGGATTCTGATGTTTCTCTATGCTTAGAACCTGATTGATTTTAAATCTAAAATACTATACTTTTAACTCTCTGCATTGCTATTTCCCTTCCTGTCCAAGAACCCTTCAGCCAAAGTACATGACCCTCCTGCATTGACTAATTCAGCCAACTCAATTCTGACTAGTCCTTCAAAGTAGGGAACCATGTACTGTGTCATTAGTGCCACTCACACATATTCCACATCTTTTTCCTTCGGGCATATAACAAACATGCATTTCTCTTCCTCTTTTGAGTGCAGCCATATTGAAATCCTGATGCTTCCTTTTGGTAGTTAATGGAACACAGACAAGATAATTCATGTCCCTGAATCTAAGTTTTCTCCACTGTCAAGAAAAACATACTTCAGAGTGTTGTAAGGGTTAAGTAAGTATATAAGGCACCTAGACAAGATACTTTCAGGAATTTTGAATATTATATTCCTTTCCTCATGAGTGCAAACAAAATCAACCTTTACCTTCTTTCTACACTCATGGCACATTTCTAACAGGCAGCTTTAGTGAACACGTATTTACATTGTGTACACTAAACACAGTCATCTGTATAACAGAGGATCCTTGCAAATTGCTTTTTCCTACCATAGTGAGAAAAAGGCTATAAAGGTTTGCATTTCCAGTTTTAGCACAGTTCCAGGACATAGTATAATGCAGTAAATGCATATGAAATGATAGACAATGAATGAATGAGCATGAACTACACGTGGAAATTTGTTCTTTTTGTTCAAAACACAGATTATTTGTTCCCTCATCTATGATATCTTTCTTGTTTACCCTAGATGCCTTCAGTATTTTCTTCTTTGCAATTGCATTTAACCTTCTATGTATCTACAAGTCATCCATTTATAATCTCTATCATTTATCTCTATTTTATAAAATAAAGAGATTATAGATAATATTGTGAGATTTAGAGTACACTATCCAAAACTCTTAAATTGAGACAGCAAAAACAGTAATAGAGCATCAGTTACAATTAACTGAGGCACTACTTGACTCTCTACTAAACAGAATATATATAATTATTTCATTTAGTCTTCTAAGAGTCCTATGAAATGGATATTGCAATTTCCACTTAAGCACAAGAAAACTGAGGTTTACAAAGGTTAAGTGGCTTCCTCAATTTTACAAAGCTAGCACAAATCAGAACTAGAATTCTAGTTTCTCTGGACCACACGCTGATCTCATATACACTGCAATATGTATGCTGTTTATCCTATGGGTGCCTGACCACAATATCCCCAGTCTCCATGAATAGAAAGGATACGAGGAGCATAAATTTTGTTGAAATAAATAACTTCCATGATATTTTTTATAAATTTTAGTTTACATGTATCTTTTATACTAGCCCCTACAGTTTGGAGAACTTCTGGAACAAAGAGCATACATTCCATGCAAAATACCTGTGAGTGTATAACATCTATCATCTTAACAAGCTAACAATGTGCTACATTGGTACATAATAGAAATAGAAGTTCATATTTTGAAAAACTGTAACAAACTATTTATTTTAAATACAAATTACTGCCGTAAAATTTTGCTTCACTTTGATACTATAGCATGTTAAAAAGCATTTATCTCAGAGACACAGAGTTTTGGTATGAAAAAGGCATTCATTCATTTGTGCTAATTTATGTTTCCCTCTCCATCTGCTATGTGAAACTTGTCTTTGAACCACAAGTCTTCTGAATTTGATCTGTTAATTTGACCCTGATTTCTTAACTGCAGCTTCTGTTTGTATATAGACTTGACTCTTCTGCTTCTGAACTCTACTCCTCATAATCAGATTAACTCAGATAAAGCTGCCTCAGAGAAGAGGTCAAAATCATTGCCAATAATAGCAGTTGCCCTACTTCTAGCTGTTCTCAACATAGCAGCCAGAGATCCCGTCCACACCAAAAAGCAGATTAGCCCAGCTGCTGCCCCTTTTGCTCACAATACTCCCTGGCTCTAGTGGCTTATGACCTCACTGACAGTAAAAGCCAAAGAGACGTTATTGTCTGCAATGTTGTACCCTGTCTGCACTCCCCTCTTTTGGTTCCATCACTCATTTTTGTCCTAGTCCATTCTCCTGTAGTTGCTTTAATCTCTGCTCATGCCAGGAGTATTTCTGCCTCTGCTTTTGTACCTGCTCTTTCCTTGCTTTTCCCCAGAGTGTCTCTCTAGTCTCAGTCAAGTCTTTACTCAAATGCTCCCTCACATAGAGGCATTCTCTGACCTCCTTATTTCAGTGTCCAACCCGCCTCTTGGTTTATTTTTAACTATCAGGACATTTATCACTAACATATTGTATATTAGCTTAAACTGTTTTGTTTATTTTGTATTTTCCCTGAACATCATACAAGCTCCTCAATATATGCAAATTTCTCTATCTTGAACATTGCTGTATTTCTAGAACATAGAAAGTACCTGGCACTGGCATCTAGTAGGTGCTCAAAACACATTTATCCAATGACTAAATAAATAAATGAACAGATACATTATTATCAACTCTTATAAATATCTGATTCATGAACAATTATTAATAAATAATGCTCATACGCATAAAATGCTAAAATTATTCAGCCATATTTTACTGTTTTTATTTTTTGGTTAGAAATTTATTTTAAATATTTTAAAATATTTTTAAATGAAGAAATTTAAAGTATGCTAAATGTCATGTTCTTTTCAAGGTGTCTGTTAGCTTTAAAGTATATGTAGTACCTCCAATGCTGCTGTTGCAAATTTGCTACTAAGACAGATTAAAGAACAAGAGACTAAAATCCAAGAACAGAACGCACAGAGCTAGACACCCTCATGTGGTTTTGAAGAGAAATATCCCTGAGCCCTGGAATGGAGCAGAGGTATGTTAGTCACTTTTCCATTGTTGCAAATAAAATACCTGATAAGAACAACTCAGAGGAGGAAAGTTTATTTGGGGCTCAAAATGTCAGAGGTTTTAGTCCATGGTTGACTGACCCCATTACTCCAGGCCTAAGTTGAGGTCAAACATCATGGTACAAGTGTTAGGTAGGAGTGCAGGGATGCCATGATGGTGGAGGTTGGGTATAAGAAAGATGCTGCTATAGGCCAAGACAGGAAGAGAAATCATGTCCCTGTTCATGATAAATCCCATTACTATGACAACTACCATGCTGAGGAATTGTCACCATGACAACTACCAGCATAGGTTCTGTATTTAAAATGCCAATGGGGGTAACGTGGGCAATACTCTAATTAGGTTTTCTAAAATAACCAGTGGGAGAAAACTGGACAATATTCTAATTAGGTATCCTAAGGTAACCAATGGGAGTAAAAGGGGTAAGATTTTCAATTTGGTCCATATAGGAAAGAGAACACCTCCTAGCTTAGCATATAAGATACTAACTTCCAGACAATGGGGCCTTGAGCCTCTCTTTTACACTCCACTCCACCTTACAGAGTGCTACTCTCACCTCCACTTTCAATAAATCTGTACATTCTCTTTTAATTGTGTGTAGCTTGCTCAATATTTTGTTCAGGATAGCAAGGCCTTGAACCCACCTGGACACCCTCATGATAAGGTCTCAGTCCATGGAACAAGGGTGTGGCAAAGGAAAGCTGTTCGGCTTATGGTAGCCAGAAAGCAGAGAGAGAAAAAGGGGCCACAGACAAGAGTCCTCAGTGACCTTCATCCTCTAGCCATGTCCCACCTGCCTAAAGTTACCATCTAATGGTCCATTCAAAGTACAAATTATTAATCCATTGTTATGGTTTAGCTATTAAGTTTTCCTCGAAAGCTCATGTATAAGATAATGCAAGATAAGTTTAGAGGTGAAAAGATTGGGTTATTTGAGTTTTAACCTAATCAGTGCATTAATCCCTAATAGGAATTAACTGGGTGGTAAGGTAAGGTTGGAGGAAGTGGGTCCCTTGGGGCATGCCTTTAGGGTTCACATCTTGTTCTTGTTGAGTGAAGTTCACCCCTCTCTTTCTGCTTCCTGGTGCGATGTTTTGAACTGCTTTCCTCTGCTGTGTTCTTTCTGATGTCCTGCCTCACTCAGACACTGAGGAATACACTAGGTCTTCTGTGGATTGAGACTTACAAAACCATGATTGCCCAAATAAACTTTTCCTTCTCTAAAGTTGTTCTTGTTAGGTCTTTTGGTCACAGCAACAAAAAAGTTGACTAAATCATCCACCAAATTGATTAATTCACTGATATTGATAAATTATCACTGATAAATTCATTAATTCACTTCTGAATATTGCTACTTTACCTAACACATGAACTCTTTGGGGGACATTTACAGATACAAACCAAAGGAAGTTACATAATAAGAACATTTTCTCTCAGGAAAAAAAAGTATGTACATTTTTGTAACACTTCCTTATTTTCCAGTGGAATAACATATTTTCATGGAAACCATGATCTAACCTGATATATAATGTTAAGAAAATAGATTAAATAACCTTCTGTCATTATTTGAAGATTACATTATAGCCAATGCAAGCATTCCTCCACGGATAATTTCAATATTGACCCTAAAAGAACCAAGTAACTGACTGTAATTATCTGCCCCACAATTACTTTACAAGAAAATTTACCAGCAGTAGCTGCTTACATAAAAAGGATATGGAACTACTAAGTTGCTATTTTAGGGTAAGTAAGCTTTTTCTATAAAATAATGACACATAGCAATTGATAATACATTAGAAAAGAAAACATAATACATTAGGAAAGAAATAAGTTCATGGGGTTTATAGTTTAGTTGAGAAAAAAATAATCAGAAAAGTAGAAAATATTAATCAAATGTTAATGTACATCAGTGCTATATTCATGCCAACAAAGCACCGATGACCATTTCTTTCATTTCATTCTCACAGGGAATATGAAATCAAGTTAATCTAATTTGTTTTGCATTATTTATCTAAATGACATCTAAGATTAGTAAAATTGCCACTATCTAAATAACCTAACACAACTCACACTGCTCTACTTCTCCCTGTTCTTATAGTGTCTCATCTAGAAGACAGTGTAGGCTTCATCAAAAGCTCTTTGTGTGGAAATATTGGGAGAAAATAGAGAGGGAGATTTCACTTCAAGACCAGGCAAGAAGTGTTTTAACCATTTGAAACCCTGTGTGTAGAGCCTCATCTCTAAACATTCTCACTTCTCATTACCAAGAATTCTCATTAATCCTTTTCTCTCTCCCACTGCTACAGCCCTGGTCCAGACCAATTCTTCTGAGGAAAACTATGCTATTATGGACTTCTAACCATTTTCCTGCCTTTTAGAATCTTCACCATATAAATATTCCTTTATAGTTTTAAGAAACAACTCTGTAACCCATATCTGCACATCATACTGTGAAAAAAAGGGAAAAAAAATAATGAGACAAATTCCCATTGTTTACATGATTAAGACCAAGTGGTTGGTTAAGTATGACACACATTCATCTCTAAACCTGACATGGGCCAAATTCTCCAGTGCCTCAATTGGCCCTAACTAGATATATGAGATACTCTCTCTTTCTCTTTTGATAATAAGAATAATAAAGGAATACATATACAAAAAGATGGAAAAGGGTTAGGCATTTATGGAATTTTTAGAGCCTTATAGATAAAATATGAATTGAAATTATCATCTTTACATAGCACTTTCCTGGGTCTCTGATGACTGGGTAGATTGTTGATTTTTCCTTCCTTATCCATGTTACATTTTTAGTTGACCTGAAAGCCTAAATACTCATGCAAATGCCTGCTCATAAACAACAACAAAAAAGTGTTTTATGCAGAATCTGCAATGTATGAAAAACTGGGACAGACTACTAAGTAATGCATAGTCCCCAAACTCATTAAAAACAAAATTTTGAGGGTTGTTGAAGCTTGTGAAAAACACACAGAGAAAGCAGTTAGAGCAAAATAACATATTCAAAGTAAGATGATTAATGTATTGCAGCTTGGAGGGAGATTATTATTTGTTGTGAGAAACTTTTATGTGCAGTTCATAAAAGTAATTTAATTGTAAACAAATTATTTAAAAGTTAGGTATTTTCCAAGTATTTAAAACTCTTTATCAAGGTAGAAACCCCCCCTCTCTCATAAATTCTTGAAACTTCATCAGTGGACTATGGAAATAAAAAGAAAGATTCAAACACCTCAAAAGAAGAGGCTGTCCTGACCTTAAGAGGGTAATGGTGGAGAAACTGCTATGTTTCATTTTTGTAAAAAAGGGAAGTTTGGGCAAAAATGGGAATCTACCATTCTGTTTCCTTCAGCCACGTGCTTTCTCCACAGTGGTTTTTAGCTGGTGTCTACTGAACTTTGGCTCCATATGCTAGTGGTTCTGATCTATACCCAGCTCTACAGTGTTGTCCTGAGGTTGGTACTCATTTTCTGGCATTTGGCAACAGGCTTGCCCATACCACTTGGTGAGCCCACAACAGGAGTACAAATGGAAGTTCAATGCTGTCTCTCTAATCTCTCCCAACTCCACCATAACTTTGCTCCATACCATGAGCAGCCTCAGATATTGTGCATAAGTACACAGCTTGGCCCACATGTAGAAGTCCCTCCATAAACAGCCTTCTTTTGGCTGTATAGTCTCAGGGATGTTCTTGTCCAAAGTGAAGTCTGTACACCAAGGAGCTGGCCCATTCCGGCCTCAGAAGCAGTATTAGATCATTGATGTGAGTTAGGGATGGATTTTTCAGGTTACTGGTACACACAGATACTCTAGAGGCAGTATGGGAGGCCTAATAGGACAAATCTGAAATCAAGTTAAACTAAATTTGTTTTTCAACCTATTCTTGACTTCTGGAATATCTGTTCTGGTGGGCAGAAATTAAATCAAAGGAGGACCAGGGCTGAGCTCACTAAGCACAGAGCCCAGGACATGGCGCCTTGAGGTTCTCAGGTTCCCAGTGTAGAGTAAGGACAGAGTACCAAAAGCCACTCTGCATGTATTATCATCATAGAAGTATTTCCAAGCTTGGGGGAAGGAGGAAGGTAGAGGAAGTCAGACATCATTTGCAGCTTTATATCAGGCTTATAAAATAATCTGTGCACTCACTTTTCAATAAAGACAATATATATACTGTTACAACTTTTATTCTTTCCTTATGCATAACTTTGTTTTAGGAAACTTTATTTTTTCTTGTCTTCCTGAAAATTTTCTAAATTTTCTTTAAAACTCCAGGTGAAATGCCTACTCTGAATTGAACTTTCTTCAGTCTACCATCAGTCAAACTAACACATTCAGACTTGGCATATCATTCTTAGTATTGTCACATAGCATTGCATTTAGTGACATGTAGTTTATTAGAAAATAACTTCACCAAGCACATGATTTATTCTATAGATGCAACTTTTATCTGATGGATTGAATTAAACTTCTGTCATTTACATTGGGATATTCATTCCTTATGTTCATCTCTGTCTTGAAATTAATTCTTATCAAAGTCTTTTGTGGAAAATGTCACAGTATATTGTAGTATATTCTTACTTGAGGTTTTTATGTTCCTATAAAGTAATTGTTGATATCCAATACTCCATCCAAGTTCTGCAGACACTATCGTGACCCAAAAAACTTGAAATCACTATTTACTCCTTGCTTTCATTTCATTCCATTTATTAGGAAATTCGGTTGACTCTTCTTTTCAAAACATATCAGGAATAGATCCACCTCTCACCTCCTTTCCATCCAGCACCCTATCTTTCATCTGGATTATTGCAGTAAACTTGTAACTGATGTCTACTTCTACTCTCGGCGTAGTAGCTAGAGAGAATCTCTTAAAACATAAAACCATATGTCTCTTTTGTGTTCAGATCCCTAAATCTAACCAGCTTTGAATGGAGGACAATTTAGGATACATGTCCAGCCTCACACCATTTATAGAAAGTCTAGGGCCTAGCAAAGAGTACATCTGGCATTGAATCTGAAATGCTAGTATATGACAAGTGTTTCTACATTCCTGTGTTAGGAATTTTAAAAAACAAAATAATATCAAATAGCATCTATTATTTCATCTGATGTAAATAAGTCCTAAGCCCTGAAATATGGATTCTAGTAGTCACATCATACTAAACTTGATGGCATGGAATTAGCTTTATATTCATCTGTGATGTTTCTCCATCTCTGTAGTTTCATAATAAAAATCTATGTCTCTTTTATATTATCTGCAAGGATCAAATGAGAAAATGTTTATGGCAGGACTCTTTAAAACTTAAAGAATTACAAATGATAAAAAAAAATATGCATGTCTTATAGACCTTTCAAAGAATAGAGACAAGACCACTTCACTGGGATCCAAGCCAAAACAGAGCCTTCTGTCCATTAATTCTTGGTAAAATGTTTGGATCATACAAAGTTGTGTTGTGCTCTCATTACTGATTTCAGAGTAACTATTACAGAAGTATTAGAACATGGTGAGGAAGAAAAAAAAAAGGTTTTGCACTCAAATCTTTCTTGGAACAAGGAAAGCTCTTCATATTCTGTTACTGATAAGTTCTTCTTGCATCCTCCTCTTTTCTACCTTTTTGTCTGAGTCTAAGAATATACATCAGGGTCAAGTATCAAATACAGCCCAAATGAATGAACTTGTGGTTGCAGGGACTTAAGAAAGAAACATCCTTTTTCTTTCAAGGAGCTTAAGACCCTGGCCTTTGATGCCCACCCCTTCACCCATATCCTTTTGCTTTAGGAAATACCTTTTGCCTTGCTTTCTGAACCAGCTCATTTCATCTAATCAGCATTTCAATTTAGCTCTTAATTCCTGATGTTCTCTGTGGACTTGACATTGTATAAATGAATATCTTGTTCCTGAGACTCAGTTTCATTTCTATCTGTCTCAAGCTCAAACCTATTGATCACCTCTCCTTACTCCTACAATTAAGATTTAGGCTTGAAGACATAGGATGGGTCAGAGTTCTGGGAACTTAGAACATAAAATAATGAAATTTCAGCACCATATTAAAAAATATTATCACTTTTCTCCTAACTACAAAGACTCAACATCATTTCTGTGAAATCTTTATCTAATTTTCTTAATCAAAAGTGAAATTCAAGTTCAGACCACTATATCCTATGTGTTAGATGTTAATGGAGATGGGAATTTAAAAGAGGAGAAATATGTATACCATGGATAAAAGCAACCCAACCACCCAATTGCTAATTACTTATATCTTAGTTTCTGTATTTGGCAGATTCTAAAAGTGATCTTCATTCACATTTCAAATGCCAATTGTAGTATAAAATCTTCAAAAATTGAATATTTTTAAACCACTCTTCTATATATTTCCTTAATAATAGATAAAAGTAAACAATAAGGCAGATGCATAGAAATGTGCTGTGTGTGTATGTATCTGTTATGATATCACGTGTGTGTATAGGCTTCAATCGCGCTTCCCCCAAACTACATGCTTCTCAAGAGCTCAAGATAATTTTAAACTTATCAAATTTGTTCACATACAAGTTTTTCCAATTATCACATATAAATTTGAACTTGATTTTTACATTTGATTTGAGACCTATTTAACTTTTAATCTTTCAGCACAACAGCAAAATCATTGCCCATGGAAATGAATTTTTAAACAAATATATATAATATTATATGTGTGATATTAAATCCAACATTTATTATTCAGTTATTAAATGTCTGATCAAAATTACTTACATATTTTACTTATTTAATTCCGTAGAAAACACCAAGAGGTAAGATTTATATGATTATACCAATTTTAGCAAAAAAAAAACCACAACAAAAAATGAGGTATAGTTTGTCATAAATATATGTGGTAGAACCAGAATTTAAACACAAAAGATAACTCTAGAGTCCCCACTCAACTATATTTTGTTAATCTTGTAATATACTAATCCTGTATAGTCAACATAAAAGAAAAAATATTAAAAGAAATTGCTATTTTAAACAAAGCATTCATGACTAGAAAGAATAAAAAGAAGGCCAAGTCTGAAAATGTCCACCCACACAAAACATTAAACTCAAGTTCAGCCAGGGAAGCTGATGTGCCTATTAAAATACTCTAATTAGCTGTCTTATTTTTCCTTATTATTTATCTTCATGTCTTCCTTAATCTTCAAATGACAGTAGAAGAGATGTGCTGTTGTTATATCCATAGCAATAATTTACTAAGTAAAGGAAAACCATGTTCACTAAGATTTTAATTGCAAAATATATGGAAAGATTTTTTTTGAAGTTAGTTGATGTTCACAATTAAAAATTCTTATAATTTTTTGAGCAGAACAATAAAAGTCAAAAAACCCCTGGAATTCAAAGAGGATTCTGAAAAAGTGCTGAGCAAAACTTGAGATCATTTTTTTTACTCTCTCTGAACACTTTTTAACAATATATGAAGATAAACCGTTTGCATTTGAAAAAACATTTTTAAAAAGTGAAATTTCATCACTGCTGTTAGGCATTTTGCTGGTGCAAGCTCTAATTGGTACTTCTAGTGTAAAGTTATATTTTAACCAAGCAATCCATTCTCCAGGAGAAAATGAAAAGAAAATAATCAGAAATGAAAATTAAAAAGAACAAATAAAAAAAGAAATGGACAAAAAGATCAAGATATAGATATAATACATATAATTGAATTTATTAAAATGCAATTTGTAATCATGCAAGTTTGGATAATGTAGGAAAATATTACTGAATAATAGTAAATTGTAGAAAGCATTGTACCAGATTATACATACTATTTGATTTAAAATACATAAAAATACACTCAAAGCTGCATTAAGCTCTTTTATACTATAGGATCTGTGAAGGCAAACACTGTTGTTCACTTACATATTTCTAGCTCCAAGTTCAAAATTGAGAACATAATCAATGATCAATGTTAAAAGGAAAGTTAGCAATTGAATAAATACATGTAGTGGGATGACTGATAAAAAAAATCCTTTAAGAACTCAACCGTTTCAAGTACTAAACTTATTGTTCTACTGTGTAGAACAAAATTCTGTTGGTAGCAGTCTGTGTTCAAATGTAGAGTCATTTGTTTTTCATCACAATTTGAACTTCATGAGTTGATTATTCTTGGAATTTTACATTTAATATTTTCTTATCACCCACTTTGGAGAACTATTGTAAGCATATAGCACTAAATAAATTAGAGGGTTTTTTTACAATAGACAGAATCCCTCAGACCTTATTGAGATGCACTTGGTGATTTTTTTTTCTCCCTGCTTCTAATTCTTTTTTCTGCAATGTCCATCAATGTCAACACGTTAGGCAACAATGTGTCTACTACTTAGTACATGCTGCTTTATCATCCCTCACTTAAAATCACTTAATGGCTCCTCAATGTCTTCATGACAAAATCGAAACACCTCATAGTCTCATAAAAGACACTTGATGGATTGGCCCCTCTACCTCTCCCACCCCTTCTCTCACTGGTCTCTCCTATATACCCTCAGCCAAAATAATTTCTGAAATTCTATGAATGCTTTTTCCTTAGATGCAACTTCTGATCTTCCTTTAAAATTCACGCAAATCATCACCTTCTCTAGGAAACTTTGTCTTTTCCCTTTTGTTTGGGTCTGAGTTCCTTCCCTCAATCATGCTTTGTTGGCTTTTGATGTCAAAGCAGCTTTCCTTGACCAATTCTCTGAAAGATGCACCTGCCCAAGGTCAAGTTCTGTGTCATATTCATCTTTTTTGGGTGCCCTGAGAAGGCTTGGTCCAAAGTAGAGGCTCAGTACATAACTATGGAACAAATAACTTGCCTAGTATTTGCATCACGTTTTCAGGTAAACTAATGTAGATAAAGAGGTGGAGCTTGTGAACTCATTTTATTGATGTATTCCGCTGGATTAGTTAGAAATTTCAGTACTCAGGTTAAAAACCAAGAAGGCTTAAAGTGCCAAAGAACACTGTTTAATTGTTTAGGGCAGGCTCGCCAAAGAGGCCAATGAAGCATAAAAGCACATTTAACATGGACCTAGCTTTCCCAGGCACCTTGCAAATTAGTAATGCATCACTTTGTGCTCATTGGCAGCTCACAGACACACCTCTCTTTCTAACATAGCACTCCACTGTTGTGAACTTGGATCACCTGCTTTTCTCTTCATAATTAGCATATGGTGTGATCTTGTGTCTGAGAAAAGCATTTATCATAGTCTAAATACTGCTAGGACTCCTTTCCAACTTTCTATAATCATTTAGCTGCTCATGGGAAGACCTCTAATTCTTTTGTTCCCCTGAAATTAGAAAATACATTTGATAGTATATGCCACCTTACTTTTAGTTTCTTCAAAGTTGAAACTAGGAATAAAAATAGACTGCAAGAAAGAAAATCTCAATGGTCTAGTTTGCTTTTCATCTGGATGTGCGAATGGTGTTTTGAATACTGAGGTAGAATAAATAGATCCATTGTATAGTTATTGACATGATAGTGTCTACTAGTGAAAAAATAAGGGCCTAAACTCAAAACAATTATAATCTAGAAAGAAAAATTTTAAAACATGAATATACTATATTTTTTAAAAATTAAGTGAATTCATTAATTTTATGAAATTAATCAAAGGGCAAAAATAGTTTTCCAAATTTGATAAAAGGCTGATAAGCATGAGAGCAACAAATATTCTGTTATTAGAGATATGTCTCCTTATTTATAAATGGAAGCTAGAATTTCTTGAGAGCATCACAAACGTCACATGTTAGATCATAGATGTCACAAATATAATTTGTAAGGCAATGTGGGCAGAGAAGGTCTACATTCATCTCAGAATGCTTTTTGGAAAGCAACTTGAAAACATTTATTTAAATTTTAAATAGTTACTCTTTGACTTATTAATTTGCCCCTAAGAATTTATGTTAACTCATACTTCTGAAATTAACTTAAAGTATATAAATACATATCTATTGCATAAATTTTTTGTGTCACAAAAAACCTCAGCTGTAACCTAATGCCCATTGATCTTTTTATAAAAGTAGAATTATAAGACATTCATGCACTACAATATTATGCTGTCATAAAAATAAATAGGTATATTACATTTGTTAGTTTTCACTGAATTTCTCTTTACAATTTTAGCTTACACACCTACTGATACTGTCATTTAAAGTACCTTCCTTTTATTCTAGGAGAAAACTAATTTAAGTGATATGCAACATTCAGAATAAAGTCCATAACTTTTATATCTTATAAGAATGCAGTTCCCATTCTTGACTGCAAAACAATGACAAAAACCTGTAACTTTACTTTTGGGGTATTTTGACCCTTTTAGAAGTCATTTCTAAGTGAAGATTTGCATATAAAATTAGGATACTTTAGAGGTATATTTCCCCTTATAATTTATTCACATGTAAGTAAACTTATTAAGACTGCAATTTTAGTACCATGATAAACTGAATATCTATTTAATCTTAAAGTAAATATACAAAAAAATATCTTGCATGGTTTATCCTTATTCCTCTATTTGGTCCACTCTGCTTTCCTTGATAACATATTGGTAGAAATCAATCATTTCTTATTAGATAACACTTTGCCATTTGAGTTGCTAGTTATTCTTTCATTATACACAATGACTTGTAAATTCTTAGTAATGTTCTTCCTATCCGTGTTTTGGCATTCCCTCTGGTTTTTTTTTCCTGATATTACTTTTAATCTTTAGGATCATATATATGAAAACAAAAAAAATATTTAGTGAGAAAGTATAACATGTTTCTGATATTGGCATTACCATGAATTTATACATTTATTTGCTTTTAATATTTTTACATTAAAAGGAAGCTATATAAAAGGAAGCTATATAAAATCCTCCTAATTAAAATGACCTGCCAATTAAAATAAGCTTTGATTGTAATGGACAGTATATGGCTCTTGAAAAATAATATATAATACTAACTCAAGAGCAGTGCAATCTATTGTAAGTTTATTTCCCTCTTTCCTACCAGCTAGTTGTACAGAATTGTTGGCAAAGAGTAAATCCAAGGAATTTTAAATGCAGGATGAAAATCATGTTGTTGCTCAGTAATCTTAAAGATTAACCAACATGGATATAAACATACTCTGATGAATGCAAATAATACATAAATCCAAATGTATATTTTGTGTATTGAAAAATATGCTGTTTACATAATTAAATTAATGAAAATGTAAATGTCAAATACTTCTAAATATTTTGCCATAGTTATTTCAGCAGCAGCATCCATTCCTTTTATTTCTGACTTATGTTTGGATTTTTCTGTTCTTTACCATCTATCAGTACTCTGAGAATCAGTCCAGGTCATAGAGAATGATCTCTTGTTTCTCTCATCAGCTCAGATGCTTATTCTAACTCCTTAGTGCATGCCACCTGGATATTTTTAACTCATCCAGACTCCTTGTCCTCAAAACTTATACTCCCCATATCTTTTCTCTTTGAATGTTGTTCTATATACACATGCATGTTTTTTACAGTTGACTTCTTTCAAATTAGAAATCTGGGAGTCATGCTAAACTCCTTTTTCTCATTACTGCATCTGATAGAGAAAACTTACAAATTCTGCTCCAAATATATATATATCTGAGATCTCCTTACTTCTCTTCTTTCCTACAATCCATATAATCTCTTAGCAAGTCTCTTACTCTAGGTACTTAGAAATACCTTAAATTTCCAACATGCCAAATATTTTGCTCCTAAAAATAAAAATTGTCCCTAGAATATTATATTTGCTATGAGTGTTGTGAAAATTGAGAAAACCATGCTTTCTAGATTTGTAATTATTGTGTAGATTTTTTTTTAATTTTGGGAAACAAAGGAGTAGAAAAATATATTGAATTTGTTTTCAGATTAGTTTTAGAATTTCAGAGCACAAATAATCTTTCTGCTTGTCCAACTTATGTAACTATCAAGAGAGACATTGCATTTATTTGTAAAAGAAGGATAATATTTCCTGAGAGATTTATGATTGAGATTAAATTGTATATAATATATAATTTTCTTTTTTCCATTTGTCAACTTTACTGTTCATGTCCCTTTAAGATACCAGGCATTTATGATATGATTTGATGCATAAAATATAATTTGGTTTTGTTGGTTTTATGGGTTGAACTGTGTACTCCCCAAAGATGTTGAATCCTAAACCCCAGTGACTATACATGTGAATTAATTTGAAAACAGGGTCTATGTGGGTAATTTAATTGATATTTGGTTGGGTCCTAACCCAATATGATTATGTCTTTATAACTGGGAAATTTGAACAGAGATACACGAGGAAAGACATACAGAGGAAAGGCAATATGAAGGGAAATTGCCATTGATAAACCAAAAAATCCTTGAGGCACCCAGAAGGTAGGAGAGAAGAATGAACCAGATTCTTCTTCATGGCTCTAAGAAGAAATCAGCTCTGCCAGGATATTGATTTCAAACTTGGTGCATCCAGTACTCCAAGCATCCATCCAGTGAGACAATAAATTTCAGTTCTAGCCATGCATTTTGGGGGTGCTTTGTTACAGCAATCTCAGAAAGCTAGTATAGTTGTTTTGTTGTATTTTATATAAATGTATCCATTCTTATATTAACTGTTCATAAGCTTAATTAAGGAAATATATGAACCTGAAATATGTTGATAACTTATTAAAGTACCAGAGAAAGCTAAATAATTAATAAAAGATATTAATGATGCCAGAAGTGAAATCCTATCAAACCCAGAGGAAAACATGCTAATGAATTCTTCTTATATTCACAGGGCCAAAGGGAAGGCTTCATGATCAAAAGAGAAGTGCCATGAAATAATTTATGCATCATTTTTTCTTAACCCCATGTTCAAAAGGTATCATCTGGAATTCTATGTAGCTTTTCTAATTGTTCTGCATTGTTCAGAATCTTAGTTGAGCGACAAGAATCCACTTAACCTAGTGCATGCTCTGTCACAGCACATTAAATGGCATATCGAATCACCAGGAAGACTGAAAAACTGTAGATTAAGCATTTAGCAACCAATTCTAAAGCTGCACTTCAGGACAAGGAGCCAGGAGAATTGCTGTGTCTTACCTAATTAGAAGTCATCAACCTGCCCCAGTTCTCCATCACCCTGGCCATGATGAGGAAAACCCAAGAGCACTGGCAGCTCCAGAACCACAGCATGCCTGTCACAGCCTGCCACAAGCCCTGTCTCTCAACACCCCAGATGGCTGATGAGATGTTGAGACCTTGGGTTGTGATACCACAGAAGCTCCACACACCCCTGATGCATTGTTTGCCAAGTTGAGCAGAAGCTACAGAAAGGGAGCTCTCTAAGAAGACATGAGATTGACTGAACCTAAGTAGCACTGAGACCCCTGGATGCAAAAAAATCCTCCTGACAATGTACTTTCAGCCTTCCACATCCTGCCACTTATGAAGATTGTTAAAAGGAGGGTGGGATGGTGTTGAGCACTAACCTACCACATGCTCCAGATAGCTTAATAATGTTGGTTTGTTATGACAGTATCTTAGGTTCTAGTTTAGGAGTCCTTACTCTTCACTTCCAGATTATCAGTCTTCCTGCTTCGTGAAAACCTTTCATTTGGGATCCTTTACTCTCAGAATACACTGCTGGTAACCTTTCCTTTTATAGATGCCTCTATATTTACTTCTTGAAGATTTTAACACCTGGATCAATACCACTTTAACTTTTCCAGTTAAAATTCTGGATGATTTTTGACTTCTCTTTTGCAGTGATTTGATCCTCAAACATATCTCAGTCATCTACTTTCAAGGTTGTATCTATATTCTGCAAATAATAACTACATCCTAATTCTCATAATTTCAATTCTAAACATATCATTCTCTAAAACCTCCATATTTATAACTGCTTCCTCAAATAGACAAATTGCAGCAGTTCCCCAAATTTAGAAGGATTCACATCCACACAAACCATATTTACATTCTCATGTCCTTAAATTCCCTAGCTATCCTTCCTAGAAGTCATGGCCCATTCTGATGGTCATTCATATGCATATTTCTTCACCTAAGAATCTCCTCTTCTTTAGCGTTTCCTAAACCACTTTTCCTATCTTACAATTTACCATTATCTATCTATAGATCGATCGATCAATCGATCGATCTATTATCTAATTACCTTTTTTTCTACTACAGTGTCTGACTATAGTTTCATGGGATTAGCCTCTTTTGGTCATAGCAATTGCCTCAGAATGTGGAATAATGCCTGTGTACAGTAAGAGCTCAATACATATTTGTTGAGTAAATTAATAATCTATTATCTTTTAATTTTTTTAGTTTAGCTAAATATCACCTATCATATAAAAGTTGCTAAAATAGTTTATTGAATAATCAATCTCATGGAACAGGTAATCCTAAGATAAAGCCAACCCTTAGCACTTTATTTGGTTAAAGGTCAATGGAAGAGTCAACTTTATAAAATCGAATATATATAAGAAATACAATAATTCTACTTTTCTGTTATATACCATGCATGTTCTCTATTAACTTTTCCTCATAAAACTGCCCACATTTTAATGAAAATTGCCTCAATTAAAGTAACAATAAAATTTTAAAGGATTAAAAATATCTGAGATAACTAATTGAATAAAATCTTGAATTGGTCAATTACAATAACTATAGGTTATATTAATGTTGTACTAAGATTCCAATTACCTTCAAATTCATTCTACTCTCTTCAATCTGTCTTTAAGGAAAAAAAATTAATAGCTTGAAAACATTTAAAGATTCATTTAATGATGCCATTATGCAGTCATAATGTAGTCCCCAAATTATTAATTACATCAGCTAAATCAACCATGACAATCTATTAATAGGAAGTGAAGAAGAAAATTAAATTAGTAAAAACTATTTAAGTGATTAGCTAATTATAGAGAGACTCACATTACATGAGCATGCACTAGGAGATTCTCATAAGCCTGAAACCTGGATTGTTTACAGTGACTTTGCTCTCATTGTTACGATAAACGTCTAGACATCTGTGATAGATCAAATGCCATGAAACTGCATACTTAAAAGAAGTATTTCAAGTCCTTATGCAACTAACATACTGCTGAAACATGAACAATCTCTGACTGTAGGAACATTTCACACAAAATGCTATCTAGAGATTATCATAATGAGATTGGTGATGGATTGTTTTTACAATGGAATTTTCTGAGTATGTGTTTCTCACTCCACAGGGTATATAATAAACAGAGCAAAACACAATTGCTTTTTCCTGTCCTTCTTTTCTCTCTTTCTTTTTTCCCCCTTTCTTAAATAATTATTGGTCACCTACTATGTGCTAGGCATATAGCAACTAGCTATTCCAGAGCATTAACATGTATCTCCTGAGTTGGGAAAAACATGGCATGTCTAAAAGCCAGTATAGAATTGGTGATAGTAAATGTGTTAAGGCAAGATAGAGAGTAGGCAGAAAGAGGTCATACCACACAGTGCTCGGTAGCCCAGAGAGGAGGTTGGATATCTTGCAAGTGCAATAGGAAGACCATATTCTGTTTTCTGTGGGGTAGCTGAGATGGTGGACAGTCATACAATCTAAGTATTATAAAATATGTTAGAACTTTCTTTCTTTCTGTTCATACATTGCCCTTCTTTGTATACAATGCAAGACAATCACATAAATCTAAAAATCATGGTACTGTTTTAAAAAAGGGAGATGCTAAATATTCACAGAAATACTAGGCAATCCACAAAGATTAGAGGAATAGAACTTAATGTGCTCCTAAAACTTGAGAAATTTAAGGAGTCAGATGAAATAAAGTGTGGTCTAATGATCACTAACAAAAGATCAAAATGAGTTTGAATCTACTGAATACCCAAGATAAAGCTCCTGGTAAATATGGCTTAATATAGCACCTGCGGTGAGTGGCAATTTGACACAAAATTTTCATCTAATTGAGTAGTTGGGGTTTGTGCTGATCTTTAGTAAATTCTAATTATTTATTCACTTTACATATATTATTTATATATTCATTTTATATGTAAAATGAATAAAGAATAGGCATTTAAAAATAATAAGTGCATATTATTACTATCATGTTAATTGCAGCCCAATTTTGAAGACTAATAATGTATCCAATTTTGAAATGTTACTAGATCATTGTTAAAGATTTTGAAATGTTACTAGATCATCGTTAAAATTATTGCATATTTTGATGCAATATCAGTTTTCTTATAAAGAAATTAAATTGCATCCAGACTGCTCAATTCTGTATTATAGAGTTTACACTATGTATGGTTATGTAAAGAGAGTACCAAGGATTCATTTTGCAGCTATTCTTTTTTCTTTTTCTTCTTCTTCTTCTTTTTTTTTTTTTTTTTTTTTGTTGCAGAGGGAAGAGAATCTTGATACCTAGGGGCAGTTCACTCAGCCATAGCAGGACTGGGAGGGAGTTCAGACCTGATCCATTCCGCCCGTGTAGTGAGTAGCCTAGAAGGGAATTTTCAGTGACACTTCAACCTTCTGGTGATGTGCAGGAACCTGCTTCTGAGACCTCAAAACACTTCTGCTGGGAAAAAAACACTCTCCACAAATACTCCTGCCTTATTCATTTTGCAGCTATTCTTATTCTAGTCAAATAAAACCAAATTATGTACTTATCTAGGGGAATTAACTAAGTTGAATAAAAATATTTAAAAGTCTTTTTACATATATTTATTTCATGGTTTTTGAAAATATAAAATCTATAGATTTGAAAAAAAGAAAAAACATATAAAAATGGAAAATTGGATTGGAAATATTCATTATTTGACATTTTGTTAAAACCAGCTAATTAATTGCTTCAGAGTAATTTTTTTCCAGGCTATTTTTCTCTTGATTCCACAGCCTATGTCTTACCAAGGAATGAATAAGCATCCTTATGTATATAGAAATGCCTGCTTTTTTAGAAATATATGCAGACTATGAATTATATATTGTATGCATATAAGCAAAATTGGATCTAGCTATGTATGTCTTATATGTTCAGAAAGATACATCAAAAATATTAAATCTCTCTGAAGGTTAGCTCTCTGAAACAATGTTTTTCACCATTTGACCCAGCTATCCCACTCCTTGCTTTATACCCAAAGGACTTAAAATCAGCATATTACAGTGATGCAACCATGCGCAGTGTTTATAGCAACTCAATTCACAATAGCTAAACTATGGAATCAACCTAGGTGCTCTTCAATAGAGGAATAGATAAAGAAAATGAGATGTGTGTGTGTGTGTGTGTGTGTGTGTGTGTGTGTGTGTGTATTACCCAGTCTTAAAGAAGAATGATATTTGCTGGTAAATGGATGGAGCTGGGGAATATCATGCTAAGCAAAATAAGCCAATCCCAAAAAACCAAAGGCTGAATGTGTTCTCTCTGATATGTAGATGCTAATTCACAATAAGGGGTGGGCATTAGGGAACAATATAGTTATTTTAGATTAGGTAGAGGGGAGTAAAAGGAGGGGAGGGAATATGAGGATAGGAGGATAGAAGAATGAAACAGATATTATTACGTTATACACATACATAACTGCATGGATGATGTGATTATACAACATGTATAATCAAAAAAATGAGAAATTACACCCCATTTATGTATATCAAAGTGCATAAATGCATTCTACTGTTATGTATAACTAAAGCAAATAAAAAACTTTAAAAAATGAATTAAAATGAATATAAAAACTTGAATTAATCATTATTATATCTCTTTAAGTGTATGATACCTATAGGAGTCTTTCCTTCCTTCTATTTCTTTCACTACTGATTGAACTCAAGGACTCACAAATGCCCGCGGAGTGCTCTACTACAAGTCTACATTTCCTGCCTCTGCTCCACTGCTTCTGTTTTAAACAGGGCCTCACTAAATTGCCTAGGCTGGCCTCAAACTTGCAATTTTCCTTTCTCAGTCTCCTGAATAACTTGGAGTTTCAGGTGTGCACCACTGTGCCTGGGAAACATGTAGTAGTATTTCTGAATCAGAAATCATATACTCTTTCTGCCTCCAGTCCCCACTAGTTCAATACTAAAATCCATCCTACATATCATTGCAAGATTTATCTTCATAAAAGTTACAATGCTAATAGCAGGGTTCTCAGAGTCATTTCACTCAATTTTAATGTCATTGTTCCCTTCCTTCCAGTCATTTTCCTCTGAAGCCTCTTTCCATGATAAATAACTATATTAATTACTTTGATTCATCACAGAATGCTTTTCCACCTGCTTGCTTTGGTGAAACTGAGATTACTAGAATGTATCACTGTTCAGTGCCCTCACACATGGAGATAGTATTCTGGATTGCTCAAGGTAACTGTAGCTTCTATCCCAGAAGAGTCCTTATGTCTCAATGGGGATTTTTCTTATCAATGGGCTGGAGCACTCTGCTCCACACCCTTGCTTTAGGATCCAGATGGTTCTGTCATCCTTATCTCTTTGCTTCAAATGGCTGAGAGGATCAATACTCATCTGTCAGAGATTACATGAGATTTTTCAGTCCAGACCAGAAATTGGTATGTGTAATGTTTGCCAATATTTCATTGATCACATATCTGTCATATGGTGACTTCTAAAAGAAAGTGAGGATGGGACATAAATTATGGCCATGTACCCTGCAGAAAAAGAAGTTTTGCTACATAGCTAACCATTCACTCACAGTGCCCTGTCCTTCATGGACAAGAGGCATAAAAATGCGTTATCATTTTTCTGGTTGATGAATAGTTCTATAGTGTATAGTAAACTTACAGGAACCATACATTCTTAGAACCACCTTCTATATCCTTAATCCATGAGTAGTTTTAGTCTGCATTTGTTGACCATTCCAAAAAACTATGTTCCAACTTATATATTTCAGCATCAATGCTCTTTACCCTCTCTCTGTTTTCCTGCCCACATCCATGGAGACATAGGCAATTTACTGTACACATTATTGTCAATTGAACATTTGAATTATTTTTAACTCATTAAAACTGCATCTGTTTTTCTAGTCTGCATACATTTTGATAATGCTGCTTGTTTTCCAAGATTGAGGGTGATGTCTGTACTCTGTGTTACCAAAGAACCTGAATTTTGCCTCTATAATGTGAAGGATGCTGAGAAAAATATTTCTCAGTAAATTAAGCATAATCTATCACTGTACTCTTTTATTCTGTACATCTTGCTGAGCTCAAATTAACCCACAGATAGCAGCTAAGTAACCATGGCATCCTTGTTCTGCTCTCTGTACACCCAGTCCTATTGAAAAAAAAAAAATGTAACTAATTAGTTTTCCTCTAACTTCTAAAAATATGGAAAATGAGTAATTCCCAAAATAATATTAAACTTTGCCAGACTTTTTAGAATTTCAAATTACATTATTACCTAAATGTTCTCTCCCCATTATCTACCTAAAGAAAAAGTACATTTAGTTTTTATTACAACTCATTCTACCCATTGGGTCAAGCCTCTGCTGCTCTCAGCAAGATGGTGGGGGTGTGGCTATCTTTCTTAAGTTTCAGAGGAAGGACTATAGATCTCAGAGTTCAGGTAGGAAACTGTGATGACAACAGAGTCACCACAGAGAACTTTGGCTGAGTCAGTGCCTAATGGAACCACAGGCATAGTGTCATCCCTGAATGGTGTAGCCACCAAAAATACAATTCCAGTGAAAGAGATCTATGTATGGGCTGAACTTAACAAAAATTTAGAGGTAGAATTGTCAAGGAAAGTTGAGGAAATGAGACTTCCATCCTATAATTGTCCAAAAAGCAGGATTTCTGTCCCCATGACTGTGGAGAGCAGATAATCTAATAAAAGAAGATTATTTTCATACCTTACAGATTTCAACTTGCTAGGAACCTGTCATAATTTGTTTTTCTTTCCCATTTTTCCCTTTTGGATTAGAAGTGTCTGCCTTTGCCTGTTCCATCATTGTGTTTTGGAAGCACATAACCTGTTTGATTTCATTGGTTCATAGCTGGAAAACACTGAACCTCAGAATGACTCATATCTTGAGTTTCACTCAGATCCTAGTTGAATGATATTTTGATGAGACTTTAGGCATTTGAGTTGATTCTGGAGTGAGTTAAATATTTTGAACTATTGAATTGAATAATTGTATTTTGCTTTGAAAAAGGAGATGACTTTTGGAAGACCACGGGTGGACTACAATGATTTGAATGTTTGGAACATCTTCAAATTTATATGTTGAAATCCTATCCCCAAGATGAGTGTATTAGGAAGTACAGATTTTGGGAGGTGATTAGTTTATCAGAGTATGGCCTTCATGAATGATATTAGTGCCCTTATAAAAGAGACCTGAGAAGGATCCTTCACTCCCCTGGATAGAGTCTGTGACTTGATTCTACCCATAAATTATGGTACAAAGATATTTTTAAATATATAATTAAATTTCCAAATCAGCTGATTGGAAGTCAATCAAGAGAAATAGGATTCCACCTTCCAGAATAGAATTAGCTGAATCATAAGCTTTCTGGTGAATATATCTATACATACTACATATATTCTAGAGAGTGCATTTGTTTTAAACTAGGCTGAAAAATAAGCAGGAAAAAATAACTTCTAGATAAAACATAACTTCTGAATAAAACATTTCTTGACAATGAGAGGGAATCTGTATTCCATTCAAATTTCTGAGCATGTACTTGTTTTCAGCCATAAGCAACAGTGCTTTGTAATTGTGACTACAAAATATAATTTAAGTTCATCAATGTGTACATAAGTAAATAAGTAAACAGAAAAATAACAACAGTAACAGAATCCATCTATGAAAAGTGTCAGAAGCATTTCCATAGCAACATCAGAATATTTATCACTATAATCAGCAGTAGGAAAAAATGTGCTAAAGCCAAACCTTGTTTTTCCCAGAATCATAGGACTGCAGTGCTCACCCACATAACAGAAGCAGCAGCATGAACAATGGAAAATTACATTTTATGTATAAAACATTCATTGAGCACTGTACAATTATACATAAATCACTAAGTATAAAAATATATTTTACAAAAACAGATATGAAAAGAGATAATTATAATATTTTCCAGTGTCAGTAAAATGTATCATATTCTAATTTGGGATTATTTTTCTAGGATTAAAACATTGTAGCTAGAGTCCCTATTTTAGAATAAGAAATGCAAGTCCAAACCGAATGTATCTCATTAATGGGACTGCTGTCTTCTCAGCACTAATGAGAATTCATCTGGATCTAAAAAAGATGCAGTCTATCAGAGTCAATGAGGAAGAAGAAAAGCTAAAACTGACAACTCAAATAGGGATTGTCATTAAGCAACCACATTAAACAAACAAACAAGCAAAAATCTACTAAAATAAACACTTTCTATTTTAAAGATTTAAGCTACAAAATGTAAAAATGAAATTATCACAGACTTATTTAGCCATTCAGAAAGATATCTTTGACTTTGCTAATATTTCATTTACCTTTCCAGTATCAAGTGATGAAATAGTATCTTATTTTCTTGAAAGTACATTTTCCTACTTTAATATTATAAATTCTTAAATTTTACATCGAATAATTGTAGCATCATGAACAGTATACTCAGAAAACAAAAGTGGATGAAAAGTGAAAGAAAAGTACAAACAGAGAAATACAACCTGATCTAGTAGTCCCACATGAAGATACAACCTTCCAGGGAGAATTTTAGCTTTATATTCATTCCAAATGGGTGGAAGATTGAGATATATATCAATATATAAGAGGGAAAGAGGGGAGGCAATGAATACAATGGCAAACAAGATGATTTTCTATCTATTGGTGGATTTTTCTAAACATCTGTGACTCTAGTAGAATGTTAGCCAACTATAGCTTCCTCGGTCAAATAAAATTAACTACTTTTTTGCATGTTCAATATGCTAAAAATGATTTTTATACATTGAAATGGTTAGAAACAATAAAAAGAATAATATTTCATAACTTGTCAATGCACAAGAAATTTGAATGTATGCAATTTTGAATTTCAGTGGCTATAAATCCAGTTTTATTGGAGTACAGTCAGGGCCACCCATTTCTTCATGCATTTTTGAAGAAAATGTGGTTGTTTTTGAGCCTCAAGAACATAGCTGAGTGGTTGTAACACAGACTCTCTGAGTTCCCAAAGCCCAAATATTAATTATCTGGCTCTTTACAGAAAAGTTTGCAAACTACTATGGAGTTAAGCCAATTTGAGATGAGATATTCAGAATATAAGCAAATGCAACTTTAGCACCCAGAAGATTTTGTGAATCAAGATACGAAGGAAAGTAAAAGGAAAGCAGAATTCTGTCTCATCAGAAGTTAAAAAGAATTTAAACATCTTATGAGCCTAAAAACCAAGTGATTAACAGCCTGGGTGAGGTTTATAGGCCTCCATGAATAACCCAGGAGTATAGAACCAGTGGCCTGTGAGAGCTGGAAGGACAATTTAAAAAATAAAAAAAAATTTAGAGTTTGTGATTTTTAAAAAGGGCCCCAGTATGTCAACTGTAAAGGACAGAAAATTCACTCAGAATGTCAGCAGCTCTTCATCTGCTCAGCTGCAATCTCCGATTGATAAGCCAGCTCAGTCAGCTGAAAAGGTACAATCTACTTTGTGGTAAACACTAAGACAGTAAGCACTGAAGAAGACAGGGAGAAGTGAAAACTGATAAAAGGAAAGATAAAAAAAGATTCACACCCTAGTAATATATTTGTTTAAGAAGAAATCTCTGCATATTTGGAGTATTATGTACTTGCAATGTTTTATGCATTGTGCTTTTATTAGAGATAGAAAATAGCACTGTGATTCTAATCTAGCATATATAAAATTCAGCAATTGGCTTAACCTTACGATTTTTAGTAAAAATCTTACCATACTTTTATTCAGTATTGAAATATTTAATATATCAGATGAATATATGCTTAAGGGTAAATTGGAGAATTTAGAATATCTGTTGAGTAGTTAGTTAAAATGTGTCTGGGATTCATCTGGCATTATAGTCCAGATGAATATGATCATGTCCCTGCCATTAAAAACTATGGGATAGTGGAAGAGAGAGATACAACTGTGAATAAATAAATAAATAAATAAATAAATAAATAAATAAATAAATAAAAGCAATGGAGTAGAAATATGAAGATAGCATAGAGCATACCATGAAATCATAGAAAAATGAAATAAACCCTATATCTGAAGATCAGAGAGGACTTTCTGGGTGAATTAAAGCTTGAGTGACATTTTGAGCACAAAAGAATTCCCTAGGATTTGAATGGATCACTTTTAGGTAAACTGCACATGAACAAAAAAAAAAAAGAAGACGCTAATGAGGAAGAGGATGAAAAATAATTAGCAACCAACAAGTGATGTGGATGATTAAGATACTGGTATGAAAGAATACAGTAAGATGCAAGATGGAAAGAAAGATAAGATGTATATTCCTAAGAAATGTGTAGGAAATGTGAATGAGAAAAGATTTTCTCCTAAGGGAAATGGGAAGATTTTGACGTCATATTTTTTTTCCCTTCAAACAGGAGACTGACTAAGCTAGAAACATTGAATATTGAAGTATAATAAAATTGGAGGCAAAGAGATGACTTCAAAGGCAATAATAATAATAATAATTATTATTATTATTATTATTATTATAATGATGATGTTGTTAAGAAACAATAAGAACAGTAGAATCTGAAAGTTAGAAAGAAACTCATAGATCAACTCCCAAATTTATTAAATCACTTATGGCAATAATAGACAATTAATTAATGGATATTAATTAGGAAATTAATGTAATACACAAATTTACAGGTGCAGGAATTGCCCATTTCCTAAAAGGTCAGCATTATCTTTAATGCAATATTTCTTCCCACCCATAGCCTTTGGCAACAGTTAGTTGGATCAAAAATTGTCTTCTAAAATAAAAACAACTGTGACATTTGATTTTGGTGACCTGGCTAATGCAATCAAATTAGAGATTTAGAGATTGTTACTAGTGAGCTATAGACTTCACAATTGGAAAATAAGGTATCATTGGGTTCTGCAGTGAATATTTTCAAACTTATGCAAACAAATGACTAAGCTGATTGCAGAGAAAGGAAGATAGACAGAAAAAAGGCATTGAGATAGGAATCATGTAGTCTCTAAGAGTCTGTCACAATGACTCGGTTCCCAAAGGCTTGTCAGTTGCCATGAAGTCAAATTATTATTTTTTTCCTATTCTGCTAGATTTTTCAATGCTCTTTAAAGCTTTATAATTAATACCTGCAAGGAAAGAAAACATGAGCAGAAAATGTAGAGACTAACTAATCAAGCAGATAAAACTCTGTTATTAAGAATTTGTTTGCCCTATCTACTTTTTTTTTTTTGCTATATACTCTACAAAAGAAAGTATGTCGCTTTTCTTCAAATATCTTCAGTTCTCTTTTGATACAATCAATTTCATTTTCAGACTTCAGGTGTTAACTAGTTCTGTACATTTTGATGATATCAAGCTTGATGCTCATTATATTTATGATGCAAGAGGCATGCCTAACATTACTTTGTTTTTCATATCCCCAAATCTCCTCTTTAGGAGGGCTTAAAAGTGTTTTTCAAAATAATTTCAATTTCTTCCTCTGTCACAATATATAAATAGTTTCACTGTTAGAAGCAAAAGCCTCTTCAACCAAGAAGATATCCCCATTAGTCAAATATCACTTAAGAATTTTCTATTGAGTATGTTTCTCAGGTATCTGGTTTTAGGCCAAATTCAGCTGACATTCCAACTTTGTGTCATAGCATTGGTGTACAATGGCAAGAAGGGGCACTTAACCTTCTGAGAAGAGCGGAATTCGGTTTCATATCCATTGTCACCTATACCATGGCAAAAGAAAAGGATGTAAAAAAGTACAATTCTAAATTTGATGAGTCTATGGCTATACCACACTGAACACACCCAGTCTTGTCTAATTTTGATGAGAAGTACATGGATTGAAACATTACAAATTTTGTGGTTGATATGAATAGTATCATAGGATTTTAATACAAAGTGAATTTTATAAAAATACTATTTCTCAAAGGATATTTTAAGAAATTAGGATCAATTAAACTTGTACAATGTATTTTTAAATGACATATATACTCAATATCCTTATCTATTCTTTAGGCCCAGGTTGTTTTAAAAAATGCACAACTGATAAAAACCTCAAAATTTAAGGCAAAGAAGTGCTGATAGATTTATGAGTTGAAGACTTTCTATATTAATTTCCCACTGCTTAAAAAAAATTTTAAATTTGTGAAGTTTTGAAGAAGAAATGAAATCTGTACAAAACTCCTCTGAATTAAAAATAGTTCCATAGTGACATATGAATGAATAATAAATTAGAACTTATCTATGGGACAGCGAATATACTGTAATTACAATGGTTCTTGAATTTGTATTTCCTTAGGTCATTTTCCTATCCTATTAACCGAACAGATAATATTGTATTTATCTTTCAATCATCACTTCTTTGCTGGACTTTTCATCAAGTAAAAGAAGGAATACAATGAATGCCAATGTTCTGAAATATTACCAATACAGTTTCCCTTCTCAGAAATCAAAATTCTTCCTTTTTACATTGTATTCTCTTTGTGAAGATATGAGGGGACCCTGAGGACACATAATTCATTGCTAAACTTTGAGTTTCAGACTTAACTTGAAAGTTCATAACAAAGCAGATTTTCATAAAACACAGAAAATAAGCTTTTCTAGAAACATCCAAAGCAGAGTGAATAAATGTCAAAAAACAAAGCTGAGAAAACAGGCCGTGATGTCTGCAGAAAGAGCAGGTAAAGCAATGGGTACATAGGAATGCTTCCAGGAGCAGAGGAAGAAAGCAAGAGGAAGATTGAAAGGAAGGTAGAAGATGATATATATATATATATATATATATATATATATATATATATATATATATATATATATATATATACACACAGCATGCTCCTTGTTCAATGTTGAAATCCTTGAGGAAAAGATGGAATAGATTGAAAGATTCAGATGGATTGGAGAAAAATTATACTTTTAAGGAAGTTTCCTGATTCCCCCAGTAGAGTACTGGCAAACCCCAAGGACATCAGAAAACTTTCCCTTTTATTAGGTGCTGTAGCCACCATCACTCAAGAAAGTAATGGTTGAGGTTGTCTGGGTGAGTACACAGGTCAAAGCCCCAGGAGGCCTGTCACACTCCAGTGTACTTGAGGTTTTCAGGGCAAGAGCCACAAACAATGTACAGAAGTTCTAAGAGTGCTGCTGGGTTTCTAGAGGACTAGGTTCAAAATAAGGTGGTTGTAGAGCTTAGGATATTCTGATTATTGGCAACAGCCAGGTCTACGTTCAGCAGCACTGCATGCCAGAACAATATTCAAAAGACCAGATGGGACCAGCCATAACTCAGTGGATAACAGGTCATGATACCCAAGGTCCTGAAATGTAAATTTTCCCTGTAGCAGATGCCATGAGATCAGGTGAAGCACTTGAAATGAAGAATATCTAACTCAATACCATAAAAATATGTTTTCCTCTCCTTTCAGATACAATCTTGACAAGAAGGAAAGGAAAAGTTCGAGTTTAGACAGATTTGCCCCTTTTGCCTCCTCTGAAAAATAAAAATAAAAACCATACTTTAGAACTAGTGAATTTGTTTTAAAATAAAAGAGATCAAATCTGTTCCATATGAGGAAATAAAGGTTCAGGAGGAAGAAGAGACCCACTGCAAAAAAAAAAAAAAAAAAAAAAAAAAGAGGAAATTTATAGGACTTTTATATTTTTATATATTTAAAAATTATGTGAAAATCCAATTCTTGTATACAAATTGTAATTTGAAAATTTCTTCATTTATACCATCTTTGTTGTAGCTGAGGAAAAAACTAGATTTTCAAAATTAAATCAAAATAAAATATAAGGTAACATGTCAGGGAAAAGCATTAGCAAACTGTGCTTTTAGCCACTTCATTAAATCAAGCAGGTCATAAATGACTGGCAAAAGCAGATTTTCACCTTTGTTCCTCAAGTTCATTTTCACTCATCATCAAATCTGAGTCTTCAATGAAAATACAAGTGTGATAAATATAGTCAGCACTTCAGTATGCAAAAGATACACTATGAGAATTAATTATAACAGCACTGAAAATTCATCAACAATCACAAAATGTCGACAGCTACTATTTACTAACATATCAGATTAACAGATTATTAATATGAAAGAAGATACAGGTATCATCTACCCTGCATGATAAACACAGTTATCCTCACTGATTCAGCATAAATTACAAATGTTACACTACCATGTTCATTGATACTTAATATTATAGATTGCCTATGCCTTTCAAGAACCTTAGACTTGTATTATTATCCTACAAATACTTTAATTATATTTTCCAAATCACTCAACTGCCATACTAAAATGTATCAACAACTTTATTTTAGACACCAGCTTAAGGAAAAAAAAAACTCATTTTCTCTGACAATTCCTTATCACAGAAAATTAAAAACTGAAAATGAGCCCTCAATCTAAAGTTATAAAATTTAAAATTTTATATGAAAAAGAATCAAATCATTTAAATTATAGTAAGGGATTATCAAAAAATATGAATGATAAATTGGCAACTTCAGATGACCCAATTAATAATAGATACATATATACATTCAATTCATAAGAAATTATCATATGCATACATGCATACACACAGAGACTCATGTGCTGCCTAACGATGCTTCAGGCAATGACAGACTGCTTATATAATGGTGGTCCCATAAATATCTGTCACCTAGTGATGTTTTAACTGCCTTGGTGTGTGTGTGATTATACTCTATGATGTAGGCATGATGATAGAATCATCTAATATCCATTTTTCATCACATGTTCCATCTATTTATAGACATATGACTACTATGTGTGTGTATGCACTTGTATATGTATTGAGTTTGGGGGAAGATATAAAAACTTCATTTTAGAAAATTTCCTCTGAGGAATTGTGAAGAGGGGGTAGATGAAGAAATATATATTTTTTTAGATCAACAAAGAGAGAAAGTGAGGCTATCCTCCATACATGTCATGAATCATGAATGTTAAACATCTTTAACAGCCAAAAGTTTTCTGCCGTTTGTAACAAGTTTATGCCTTTACATCAGTTTATATTAATTTATGAAGCACACACTATTTGTAGAGCACAATAAAGCCCTGACTCCTGAATGGGAATCAGGAGAAAGAATTTCAAAAGGAATGAAAAATAAGTACCTGTCCATAAAGCATTTAAATATGTATGTATCTTATAGGGGAAATGAAAAATGTAAACTCAAGTTTTAGACTAACCACGAAACGACAATAAATCTTTGATGTGATAATAGGTTTTGAAAAGTCTCTGCTGGGAAAATTCTCTAGTACATGAGTATTTAAACATTTGGCTGACTGATGCCATTGTTTTCTACCACCTCTTAATCCCTCTCTCCTTGACTTATAAGAAAAAAGAGAAAGGAAGTGAATGAGGTCAGAGAAGATAGAGAATAATAGAGTGGCACGACTGAAACTGAACATCCATATGTACACCTGTTCTTTCTCACTCCTGTGCCTCTGCCCCTGTGGAGCCTGGTTTGGTTTCTGTCTTGCCCTCTAGGTCACTGTGCTCTGGACTATCTACTCAGCTGACCCGGAACCCTGAGCCACTTTCCTACTAGTCCTGGTAAACTCTGGTATCTTGAAAGGCTATTTCTTCCATTGTCAGTGGAGAATGCAGACCAAAAAAAAAACATTTTAAGAATCTTTTCTTCATGTTACACTGAGACTGAGTTCTTTGGTTTGCCAGTTTTTCCAAGACCTGGCACTGTGCCTAGCTAGTGCTTCCATGAGAACAAGAGGTGAGCTTGAAGGAGAAGAGACCTGGCTGGTGGTAAGGGATCTCAAGGTGTGACATGAACTTATGCCATCTTGCCTAGATCTGCTCTTTCCCCACAATTTTGTAGGGTTAACAGTTTTATTTTAGCCAGATGTGGTGGCGCTCGCCGCCAGGAACCCCAGTGGCTCAGGAGGCTGATGCAGGAGAATCAAGAGTTCAAAGCCAGCCTCAGCAAAATGAAGGCACTAAGCAACTCAATGAGATCCTATCTCTAAATTAAATACAAAATGGGGCTGGGGATGTGGCTCAGTGTTTGAGTGCCCCTGAGTTCAACCCCCTATACATCCCACCGCCAAAGTTTTATTTTGCTCAGCAAATTGTAAATGGGGCCGTTTCTTAATTTTGGATTCACATCACTCATGCTTCAATCAGAGGATAAGCAGGAGTCTCACAGTCCGCATAGCAAGAAACACAGTTCAGTGGTTAGGGGTACAAATCTTAGATTTCATTAGAGCAAGGGTTATCATCTCTGCTAACTGCTAGTGTTGTAAAATGATTATATCCCAATGAGCTTTTTCTTCACTTGTAAAGTAAGCATAACATGTCAAAAGTTGGTTGTGAATATCAAAAAAGATAAGGTATGATAAATGTATAACACAATCACTGGACATTCACCATAAGCAGTGTTATTATCATGGCCATAAGAAGATAGGCATAGAGAATGATTTCAACTTTAATTTGAGCAGTCCCAGTAAAACACTTTGAGATATGATTTAAATAAAACTTGAAAGGAGGTGAGTATGTAGATATGAGAAAACAACAAATGCAAAGGCCCTGTAGCATAAAGTATTGTCATTTCTTTATAATAGGATGAAGGCCATTGTGGGTGAACTAGGGAAAGGATAGTATGAGATGAGGTTAAAAAAAATGAATTGTATCTATAGGTAATTTTAAAATCTTGGCTTTCTCTTGGAGTGGGACATTGAACCTTGGAGAACTGAGTACAAAAAATAACAAAAATTGATAGTTTTAGCAATATCTGGCTGCTGTGCTGGCAACTACAGAGAAACAAAGGTAGAAGTGGAGTTTGGGTTGTACAGCTTGAAGACAATTATAATAATCCAGATGACAGGAGAGTGCTCACACTAGAGTAGAACAATATAGGTGGTGAGATATGGCTAGATTTCTGGATTGCTTGTGTTGTGGGAAAGAGAGAAATCAGGGATGATCTCAAGACATGCATTTTAATTTATTAGAAAAATTGAATGGTCATCAAGGAAGATAGGGAAGTCTCTCAGGGGATCCATTGAGAGGGGAAGGTCAAGAGTTCTATTTTGAGACATGTCAAACATGAGATGTCAGTCAGAAATACAAGGGTAGGTGGGCATCTGGGTACATGTGTCTGAAGGTCATAGGAGAAATCTTTTGGGGAGGAAATATCAATTGAGAGCCCGGGGACCTGCAAATGGTAGTTAAAGCCATGAGATTGAGTGACATCAAGTGAATAAGGGGTGACTTTGGCATTAGGAAGTCTGGGAAAGAAAAGCCAGCAAAGGATATTGAGGAGAATCAACCAGGGAGGTAGGAGAAAAATGTGATGTGATTTCCACAATGGACATCAACATCTTCTCAAGGGAACTCCTTAGAAATGCAACCCTAGTCCCCCTCATGTCCTAATGAATCAGGACCTAGAGGTAGAACCCAGTAATTGGTGTTTTAATAGCACTTTCAGGTGATTCTTATACAACTCTGACAATTAAGAACTACTGATATATAAGGACAATTGGATTGGGGGTAAACAGTAGAACTTGCATTAATAATCTTAAATGTTAATAAACTATCATTGCACCTCTAGTAAGCAGTCTGCTAGATACCTATTAAGTAGTCACTCAGGAGCACACACTCCAAGATACTACCGCACTTTCATCAAAGAGTTTACATAATTTCCTATTCCTTATTTTCCCATTTCCCATCTCTATTAGGCATATTTGCTTAGAATAAGTTTTATTCCCCAAAGTTGATTTCACTGACTTTCATTCCTTTTCATTAATCTGATTAAAGGTGCTCAAATTTATCTCAGGTTTTAAGCATCCAGGAATGATTGGCATTCCAAATGAGGAGCTTGTTTATCCAAATTGATTCCAGCAATTTAGGGGGAGAAGTGAGAAAGAGAGAAAGGAAAAAAGAGAGGTGGTTGGGGGAGAAAGAGAGAGAGAGCGAGAGAGCACACCAGTAGCCACTTCTTGTGTTGTTTGACTATTTCAGTAGATTCTGGACTTCACACCACTCCTGCCCTGCCTCCTTCCTTCCTTACCAAAAATAAATAGGCCAGATAAAAAGATAGGTAACATAGGAATAAAAATATAAATCAGGAAATGAATACATGACAAACTTTTGAAGTCTTTAACATTAAGAAAGCTAAAATGATTTATGATAGCATTCAGTAATTAAGAGAAAGAACATTTTTTAAAAAAATCAGGTTGAAAAATAATTTGAGTAAAGGGATATATTTAACTTCTCAGAACTTCTGCATGCTTGACAACAGAAATGTGTACAGCTAGAAAGCCTTCCAGGCATGAGGACTGAGACTGATTGGTTTATCTTATGTGGAAATGCCTTTTCAAACTTACAAGTAAGCAAAGATTAAGTAGATATTAAAATAGAAGAAAACATGTGTCTTTTTTTTAAAGAAAAGGATTTTAGAGACATGGAGTATTTATCAATTATTTAAACAAATTTAGCTCCTAAACTAGGATTTTAAGATATTTTAAGGACAGATTTCATATTTGTATATTCGTATGTGTTATTATTGAGCAAAATAGGAAATACACCAAACAAACATTCACATACTCAAAATAGTATCCATATTCAAATATTCTTACCTTAGAATTCAAAGTTATTTGGAATTATGTGAATGAAAGTAAGAGAAAAGTATAGAGATAAAGTGACGTGCACCATGTACCTTTCCTTAAGACTTAAGAAATGTGTATTGCCATATTTGCATTTAGATCTTTTAGGATCACAAACATATCAGAAAACCTTTCAAGCTTATACCCACCCATATCACTTTTCTTTTTCCCCAATGATGCCCCCACTCTCTTGAAGTTGAAGTGTATTATTCTCATGCAGATTCAGGATCATTCTATGTTTAAAATTTTGCATGAATAACTTGTGTTTTTCACTTAACATTAGGCTTTTGAAACTTATCAGTGTTGATGCATGTTGCAAAATAGTCTTCTATTATGAGAACAGACCAGCTTATTTATATTCTTGCACAGAATGTTAGGCTGTTTCCACTCTCTTTTTCTTCTATTACAAACAGTTCATTGGCAGGCATTTTCTCTTTTTAATGAGCACTATTCAAATGAATTCAGCTGTAGGAAATTGTCCATGGCACATTCAAACCTGACAATTCTGTCCATGAGCTCCTCCTCAACAGCTGTCCATACAAATGCAAGACAATTTTATGTAAAATTAATATTTCGGTGAGAAGTTCCCATGAGAGGAGTTGTCTTGTAGGGTGGGAAACCGGATGCCAAAGGAAAGTCATAAGCTTCAAGAAGAAATGTAGGACAAAGCATATCAGTTTTGATAGCTTCCCACATGATATCTATGATACTTATAATAACTTGGGAAAGCTTTATTTTCTTTTGTGGGTGAAATTTTCATAAATTGTTCTCCTTTTTACACTTATCAGGTAGAGTGTGTTTTTAAAGCAAGCAGTAATTAAAACTGCTAATATTTTATTGAATACTGAGTGTGTTGTGATCAGACTGATGGAATTAAGACAACCTGCTCAAGGAGTTGAGATGTTCCTGGCCATCTTATATGGATAGTTGTGAAACCGCTATCCATATAAGATGTTTTAAGTAAGTAGACAACTGATAGTGAAAACCTGGTTTCTAACTGTGGAAAGGTAATTAAGGACAAGCAAGGATTGAAGACTAGAATGATCTATGTGTAACTGGGTTAGGGTTAAAGACATCCATGGCTTAAGACACACACAGATGTGTACTGTGGTGAGTTGATTCATGACCTTCAAAAAGATGTGTCTGTTCTAATGCCTGTAACCTAGAAATATTATCACATATGGTTAAAAAAAATGGTGGGGTAAGAATCCTGAGTGGAGCTTTTTCTGGTTTTCTTGGTGGCCCTTCCTATAATCCCATAGATCTTTATTAGACAGAGGCAGAGGGAGTACTAAGACAAGAGGATGAGAAAATGTGACCACAGAAACAGAGATTAAAATGATGTGGCCAGGAGCCAAAGGACACCTGGAGGTCTGGAGTAAGGATGAGGAAAAGATTGTATTCTTCCCTTGAGCCTAGTAAGGAGCATGACTCTGTCAATACCTCAGTTTAGGACTTCCGGTTTCCAGACTGTGAGGGAATATATTTTAGTTGTTTTATACCATGGAGGTAATGGCAATTTGTTAGAGCAGACGCAGGAGACTAACACCTATAGCTCCCTATATAGATATTTATACATATAGGGATTGAAGTTCCAGTTTGCAGTATAACACACTTCATGTACCAAAGTTTCAGAAATCCTGTATATAAGTATCTAATGAATTAATTATGGCTGTGCCTATCTGAGCATATAGAAATATGTGGCATTTATTATGTATTGACTTCCTTTTATACTTTACATTTGGGCTAGAGTATTATGTTGACTTTCGAAAATCATAAATCAAGATGGATTATGTTTTGTATGAACTAGTATTAGAAAGAAAAAGAGGATTGCATTGGAAAGCACTGGATTTAGTATGTCAGTACCTGTGAGTATCATTGAGTCTGGGAAGTGTGAGGACCACTGGTTTGGGGAGCTTCTACATCTCTGATTGTGTTCTTCTCTAGAGTAAAAAGATTTAGCAGGTTGTGATGTCTCAGTTCCTAACCATGTCCTAAGTCTGGCAGTGAGGAGTGTGGCAGATGCTGGGGGTGGGTTTGCTGGAAGAGAAAGGGAAATAATATTTTCCAGCACCTAGATTTTGGTGTTGGCAGGGAAATTATTTGTCCATGACAAACTGCATTTATCTTTTATGAAAAATGTGCTCACTTTGTGGAATTATACTCATGTTAAGTAGAAACCTAAGTTATGTAAGTTTCATCTGTATCCCTATTTTATTACCAAAACATCACATTGATCAATTATTACCTCTGAGATTCACCAAAAGAAAATTCTATACTCTCACTTTAGGGTAATTGTTAACTTATTGACTGACTTTTAAATAGATTCGTGCTATATTTAATTGAAGAAGCAACAGAGAATTAGAAAAACATGAGAACTGGGAATTTGAACTCAATTTCATCTTGATTTGCTGTGAGATTTTTAAATTATCTATGAAAATTTCATGTGACTAATATTTTAATCAATACAAGAGAATAATAACTAACCTTTAAATTTACAACTACAAATAGTACCTAGAAAAAATGGAAAAAACAAGTAAATGGACAAGAATTCTAACATTTTTCTAGCAAAGGGCTATTGTTACTTTAAAAATGCAAAAGAATATTTGAATATTTATATTTCTTTAAATAATGACAACATTAATTCATGACTCATGTAGCTGCAGTTAGAATTTACAAGGGTAGCATTAAACTGATATTCATTAAATACAGGCCATATGCCAATCTTCTACCAAGTTTTATGTGTATTTTATCTCACTTGATTTTCCAAACAGTGGTATGATATCATTACTATTATATATCCTAATTTTTAAATCAAAACCTGGAAAAATAAAATAATTTTTCCAAAACCTATATAACTAAAATATAGCATTACAAGCGAGAGAAACTCAAACTGATTCCAAGACTATTTTCTGAGCTTCTGAGTACATTCTCCATTCAACAGAAGAGACTGATATCAGCAACATGAATATGTTAGGGAAAGTTAGAGTATCTCAGAACAAAAAGATTTGCATTTTTTTTAGGGATAAAGCATAAGTAAGCTTTTTCATATTTTATTTACTATTTCAAAACTGGACATTATGAAGTCTGTCTAAATTTCTGGATTTTCATATATAAGATTCTGATTCTTTGGTTTGTCCAAAGCTGGAAAATAAATAAATGGTATATATTAATGCAATTCAATTGTTCCTCCTTAACTTAAAATTTTAATAATTTAATTTTAATAAAGTTGGCATGTAAAACTCTATGAACTATTTAAAAATTGACATATTTCCCAAATTCAGTGTAATGCCAGATGATGAAAAAAATCCCCTCCCCCCAAAATGAGAGAAACAAAATAAATGTGTTGAATAAATGATAAATAGATTTTATTTATCCCTTTATAAAAAATGTTTGTTTTTCTCAAAATAGATACTATGATTTTAGACAAGTAAACTGCAGGTGCTTGTCATGAAGCTAATATAAAATTGAAAATTAAATATTTGTATATTTCAAAGTTTTAGTTGGTAAGTTTTATTAGCAAAAATATAAGGAAGCTTAATTTCCTGCAAGAGAAATAAACACTAAAAATTGATGTCTTTGAGCTGTAGTTTGCCTCTATAAAGTAGAAATCATATCTTCCCATCTTCCCAACCCAAATGTATCCAATTAGAAACACCTTCCTCTCTGGGAAAAGCATTGTGACATATATTTATTCTTACTTTCATTTATATACAGCTTTAGCTTTGCCTCTATCTTCTAGAGCCTCTGTCCTTTTATGAAATTGAGTAAGAATTATAAGCTTTTTTGGAAAGACACAAGTCACTATCATTCACCACTGGTAACAAAGTGTAAATTGACTATTGGAGAATTAATGCATACCCTAAGCAAAATTATTCTAAAAATATTTAATGTTGCACATTAGTTTCACTTAAGAAATTGCAGAACTTTTAGTTTCTATGAAAATATGACACAGATATCCACTGGGGCCTTCTTCCTTTTGAGAGAGAGAGAGTTAACTGAATCCTCACATCATGTCCTGTGGGAATTCTAAATGCATTGTCTTTGATTTATTTTTATTGATTTTATTTTTTTAAATACACAACAGCAGGATGTATTATAATTCTTATTACACATATAGAGCACAATTTTTCATATCTTTGTTTAAAGTATGTTCACGCCAATTCATGTCTTTATACTTGTTTTTATGCATTATAATTCTTATTACACATATATACCACAATTTTTCATATCTGTTTGTATATAGAGTAGGTTGACACCCAATTTGAGTCTTCATACATGTCCTTTGGATAATGATGTCCATTACATTCCACCACCCCTGCTAATCCCCTGCCTCCTCCCTTTCCCTTCCTCCCTTCTTCCCAATCTAGAATTCATCTATTCCTCCCATGCTCCTCCTCCCTACCCCATTATGAGTCAGCCTCCTTATATCAGAGAAAATATTCGGCGAATTTTTTTTTTTGGGGGGGGGGGGGATTGGCTAACTTCACTTATCATTGTCTTTGAATATAAGAGGTTTTATTCTCACAACAACCTGGTTGCTTCTATTTTCTTATCTTGTATTTGTATTGCCTTCTTACATATTCCCAAAACATCAGTCACATGGTCTGTGTTTGTGTTTTTAAGGGATAATAAATAATAGCAGAATTAATGATAACACTCTGAATAAGCCTATCCTTATCACCTCTGTCTAGCTAACCATTTTACTACTGGGGCCTCTGTTTTTCTCTTTCCACACACAGATACTTCAATGAGCTTATTATGTAAAGCTAATTACTCATCTAGATCTCTGACAGCTTGCCTAAGCCATCTTCAGATTATTTCATCTTATAAAAATCTAAGCTTATTAAGTTATATTCCAGAGTAGAGATGCTTTTCTTCCTGAAAAAAATGTTTCATCCTGGTGCAAAGAAAAATTTAATCTAAAAAATGTATTTTTAACTTCAAGTAAACATAGACTAATTAGCAGTAAGTCCTGGAAATACAGAGTAAATGAACAAATCACTGCCCTTTCAAAATTCACAGGCTTGCCAGGAAGATAGACAAGTGAAAAAGGAAATAGGGAGTGGAGTAAGTGCTACTACACAGCTGCCTGGGGTACTTAAGGGGCAGAGTAAATTCAGGGATTAGAGAGTATGGGACTCCAGGAAGGATTCACACGGAAAGAAATACCCAATCTAAGTCTGTTAAGAATGGAAAAGAATTTGCTAGGCACTTGGGAGGTCTAGGCATTCCAGGCACAGGGAGAGCATTTGTAAAGGAATGAAGGTAAAACAGTAAGGAATTATCTCTGACAGGGTGTATTCAGAGTGATGTGATCCAGTTAAACAGAAGGTGGGGGATTAAAGTGATAAATTTTAAATGTCTACATAAAGCAGGCAGTGGAAGTAATAGCCAAAGATTTGTAGCAGGTTTTTGGTTAGGAATTTGGATTCACTGGATTCTGAGGTTTCTGGCTGAGGTATCCTGCACAGCAGTATTTGAATATCAAATGGTGATTTTTAATCTGGCATTTGAGTTGTGCTGATAATGATGTGCATATGGAATATTGGAGTTAGTTCTTTAGAACTAATACTTAAAAATAAAGTTAATGTCATTAATATATAAGAGAGTAAAAGCAAATGTAACAATAAAAATACCAAGAAAACACATGCAAGGGAGAACAGTTAACCATAAAGATTGAACCTCAGGAAAAATCAGCATTCCATGGTTAAGGAGAGAAAGAATTTGAGACAGGGAAATATTTCAGGAGAAACTTGGACAAAGCAGGTGATCCAGCTATCTTGATACACTAATGGAAGATCTCAAGTAGGGGGTTATCAATGATGTTAAGTGAGATCAGATAAGAAACAGAATGAAAAATATTCATTGGATTTGGCAGGTCAAAGGAGATAAAATATAGTGAAAGGATTTCAGTGTCATAACTTTGATGAATAGAGATTCAGTGAGTGGGAAATGTTCATAGGATTAGAAATACATAGCCCAAATTTGATGGCTCAAATTATCAATCTCAGTTTTCAAAAATGTGTGAAAAAAATATGTGATGTCAAATACATAAAGGCCAGACAAGCCTTAGTATATAGAAGATGTCCAATAAAAGTAAGATGCCCTTCAACAGATAAATGGATAAAGAAAATGTGGTGTATATATACAAGGAAATATTCAGCCATAAAGAAGAATGAAATTATGGAATTTGCTGGTAAATGGATGGAACTGGAGACTATCATGCTAAGCAAAATAAGCCAATCCCAAAATGCCAAAGGCTAAATGTTCTCTTTGATATGTGCATGCTAACACAATAAGGAGGGTGGATAGAAGTTCATTGGATTAGACAAAGATGAATGAAAGGAGAGGGGATGGGAATAGAAAAGACAGTAAAATGAACTATACCCAACTTTCCTTTGTTTGTATATGAATGTATGACCAGTGAAACTCCACATCATGTACAAACATAAGAATGGGATCCTAATTAGAATCAGTCATACTCCATGCATGTATGTCAAAATATACTCTACTGTCAGTATATCTATAAAGAACAAATTAAAAAAACAGTAATCTGAACAAAAATAAAAGTTGCAGTGTAAATGGATGAAGGGATGGATAATGAATAAAAATCTGGTGTTATCCATATCCAAAATATAATAGCAACAATGATATGCCCTTTCTTGGATGATAGAGTACTAAAATTATTTAGCTTCATTATTTACAGTATTATGATATTAGAAAGAAGATGTCCTATGATAATAAAATAATATGGTTTTGAAAGGTTATATTTTTATCCTACTTATTTATGTCCTATTAGCTTTACAACTGAGAATAGTTCTGCATTTCTTATTTTACAATAAGCTTTTAAATGTATACATGTATATCTTTTCAAATAAGTGTTTTCATGTATCTTTTTGTCACATTCTTAATTACAGTCTCCATTTTATCACTCCTAAAACATTTCTGAAAAAAATTAAAAATAAAGAACAAGATAAACTCTGTAACCTTAATTTTATGGATAATAATAACTGAATTACATTAATTCCTCCCTCATTCAATATATGATTATGCTTATGCATATAAGAATATTCTGAACACAAAAAATCTAAGAAATTGTTTCAGTGCTTCAAATATCTATTTGTAATTATTATAATAATGTAAAATATTATATAATAAAATGTTTTTGAACTTTACAAACAACTGAAGTGGTAAAATTATTGAATAAGTTTAACTGGTACCTCAAAATTTTATTATTGAAGAATTAATAGAATTTTATCTATAAGTATAGGACTCCATAGAGAGGAGAGAACTGGTGAAGAAAACCTGATCAAGTAAATACTCCACATAATGCATTGAATCCCTTGTAAATGTAAACAACACTGTGCAAAAAATTAAGTCTTATTTTTTATTTGTGGTTGTTTTTTCCTGATGCGACTACTCATAATTATAAGGCTGACAGGCACTTACCTTGTAAACACATAGGTAATTGAGTTAAAAGTATTATAGCAAGAGCAAAGAATGACATGTTTTATTAAAACTTCACAAGAGAAATGTTTTTACTTCCATTTAAAAAAAATGAAATTCTAATCAGTTTTATAATCTCTAAGGTATATATACTTTGTAAATACTATGCAATGAACAATGTATTTTAGTAAGGGGGCTTGATGTGCTAAACATAGTTCAATAGAAAATTCAAGAGATATAGAATCTTCCAATATCTAAGTTTTCAATCATGATGTTTATGTTATCCAGGCAAAATAAAGGTGAACCAATTGAAGTATTCTGAGCAAGAAAGCAATCCAGGATTTCTCCAATGCTTCCAGGAAGCACTGGAAGGTAACTAAATCAGGGATATATTAGTATTTTAAAGTGTAGCTAAAATATTTTCCAAAGATGGGCACAAAAAATAATCTAGTGCCTTCATGCTCTTCAAATTGTTATCTTGTCCTATTTGCATCAATGAGTAGACTACATTCCATTTCTCTAATTCTTTGAATCCTGTGAGTTCTTTGTCCCATAGCAGAATTCATAGTGAGCAGCTGAGCATAGCTCTTAAATAATATAGCAACTTCCACTTCCTGCTTCATATAGCCCTGAGCCTAGACCTCATGTCAGAAGTTCAGGAACTGCTAATTTCAGCTGGAGAGAAAGGCTGTAGGGAGAACTGAGCTGGTAGAAATGGGAGTAGATACCAGCCTATTTGACACATTACATGACCCACGCTCAAATTGCTTTCCTTCAGCAACTACAATGAGAGACTCCAAGAAAGAAGTGTACAGCCAAATCTCAGATCAGGAAAAAAAGTGATAAACTGTTTTAAACCTCTGTGTTTCAGAGTTTGTTGAACAACAACAGAAAACTTTTGTGGTGATGATGAGGTAGATGGTAAGTAACAGAATGGTGTACCTAACTGGAAACCAAATGAAGAGTGGTTTTCATGGCATTATAAGAAAATAAAATTTAATTGGTTGAAGTAATATTTGGTTTGAAATTGGTTTGAAACAATTTACAGGTCAGACATCACAACATAAGTCAGAAGAGTCTAACACTAGGGTTAGGAGACCAGGTAGTAGAGTTAATGCTTCAGTAAGTGAAGAACAAATGATGGGCCTGAACAAAAATGACAGTAATGGGAAACCAGAACTAGTTAAAATTTGTAGGACTTAACTGGTTAAGTGGGAGATATATTTAGGGTATTTCAAATAATCAATAATGACACAAACTCAAATTTTCTTAACAAAGTGGGATATACTTTCAAAGTAGTAGGGTTTCTATTAGAACTCAAAAAATTGGGATGTATCTAGTTCTTAAAGACAACTGAAGCCAGGAACCCAAATGTCACCAAAACTTTTCCCAGTTTCTATTTCTGTTCTTCCCTAAATCTTTATTTTTTTCTCCCTATATAATGTGATCTTTCAATTTTTGATTCTTAATGGAAGGAAACATAGCATCGAAATTGGCCAAGCTGGGGTTGTAGCTCAGTGGTTGAGCGCTTGCCTCTTGTGTGTGAGGCATTGGGCTTGATCTGCAGCACCACATAAAATAAATAAATAAAATAAATATATTTAAAAAAATAAATTGGCCAAGATGTATATTTATTATTATAAGAGCTAGTACAAAGCCTGTTTTCTCTTTCCCAGCTCCAGAAACAAAATGTGTTCAAGAAATCTTCTGACCAGATATTTGAGAAAAGAAAAATTGATTCCATAGTGCTCATGACCTCTGAGTGACACAAGGCAGCCTGAGGTGTGATAAATAGTCTCATAGCAATTAGAGAAATGCAAATCAAAAACTACTCTAAGATTTCATCTCACTCCAGTCAGAATGGCAATTATCAAGAATACAGCAATAATAAGTGTTGTGGAGGATTTGGAGAAAAAGGTACACCCATACATTGCTGGTGAGACTGCAAATTGGTACAACTACTTTGCTTGGCAGTATGAAGATTTTTCAGAAAACTTGGAATCGTACCACCATTTGACCCAGATATCCATTTCCTCAGTCTATACCCAAAGGACTTAAAATCAGCATACTACAGTGACACAGCTACATCAATGTTTATAGTAGCTCAATACACAATAGCTAAACAATGGAACCAACCTAGATGTCCTTCAAAAGATTAATGGATAAAGAAAATGTGGTATATATACATAATAGAATATTACTCAGCCAAAAGAAGAATGAAATATGGCATTTGCCAGTAAATGGATGGAACTAGAGAATATCATGCTAAATGAAATAAGCCAATCCCCCAAAACCAAAGGCTGAATATTTTGTCTGATAAGTGAATGTTGATCTATAGTTGGGGAGCAGGAATGAAGGAACTTTGGATTGTGCAGAGGGGAGTGAGGGGACAGAAGGAGATATGGAGATGGGAAGGATGGTAGAATGAGACAGACATTATTACCCTATATGCATGTATGTTTACACTACTGGTGTGACTCTGCACTAGGCAAAGACAGAGGAATAAGAAGTTGCACTCCATTTATGTACACATGTCAACATGCATTCTATTATCATGTATAACTAATTAGAAGAGAAATTTTTAAAAAAGAATGAGTATGTTCAAAAGAAAGAGACATAATCCATGATCCTGAATCAAATGAAAGTTATTAGTTCTGGGATATGAAGTATAAGTGTTTTCTGAATCAAAAAGGTGCACAAGGGGCTGGGGATGTGGCTCAAGTGGTGGCGCGCTCGTGTGGCATGCATGCAGCCCGGGTTCGGTCCTCAGCACCACATGCAAACAAAGATGTTGTGTCCGCCGAGAACTAAAAGGTAGATATTGGAATTCTCTCTCTCTCTCTCCCTCTCTCACTCTTTCTTTTAAAAAAAAAAAAAAAAAAGTTGCACAAGAGCTAAAGTCTGTTCAGAGGGCTGAGGCTGTAGCTCAGTGGTAAAGTGCTTGCTTTCCATGTGTGAGGAACTGGGTTCGATCCTCAGCACCATGTAAAAATATAGATACTCTGTGTTCATCTACAACTAAATAAATTAAAAAAAAGAAGTAAAAGACTGCCCAGAAATGTCAGGGTGTTTCTTTTTCACTACCATGTGAGTTTATTTCAAACTTTCAGTGATAGGGTGGGGTGAATATTATAATAATTATTGCTCTTCTCTTTCTTTAAAGGTAGCAGTTCATTGGGGAATAGGATATCAGACTGTGGTTTATGGAAAAAAAAATCTGAAAAGTGTATTAAATCTAGAGCACCATGTTCCAAAGTGTGGTCACATGAATTCTGGCAATGCTAAAATCTGCCCATGAGGGATTCACAATATAGATTAGAGAATTAAAGCCCTGAAAAATAGTTGTACATACACACCTTTAAAACTAGGATTTTCTAATACATTGACAATTATTTAACTATTTTTTCTCATTTTCCATTACAACATGTTGTGGGTAATGCATAGTGTATAATGTTTAGATATCTATTTCTATGATTTAAATTGAAAAGTATTTGTTACTGTCCTAATTTAAAACATATGGAATGTAATACAGATTATTATAAGGTATACACTGCAAATAAAATCATTACCACACATACTATTACAAGTCAATATGTCTTATTTTAATATGATGAGAAATTAATGGGTAACTTTGCCATTCATCATTTTCTGAGTTTCCCCAGTAGGCATTATACTTCATTAATCTGAAATAGTTTGAATAGATGATATTTAAATCTTAATAGGCATAATTTTCAAATAATGTACTGAACTTTCAGTATGAGAAAACAGCGATTTAGTTATGGGTTTCTGTTATTAAATATTTTCACCAGTTTGGATGAAAAAACACAAAACATTACAATTATTTTTTAGAGCATAAGAGTACAAATTGGTGAATCAGCAAATTTATAGAGTTGAGATATTGAAGATGAGGAGAAAAACATCCCAAATCCCAACTCTTTTCTGTAGATTAATTAAAAGGTACAGATTGGAGACATATTATAGTTAACTTTTTCTGGATATTTAAACATGGCTCTAATAAAACAAGTAGCAACCAAATTCAGCCAGTCCTGAAGTTTTCTGAACTTCAGGATAATTCAATGTTTGACAATTGAGACTCCCTGGGTTCAATCCTAATTAATAAGAATTAGTTGCCATGAAACCAGAAAAAAAAAAGGTTATATTTAAAAGTAGTCTGTGACTCTCAAACCTCTGGTCTGTGACAACCATAATATGTGGGAATTTCTGGACTGAATGTTTCTAGAACATTTGCCAACTATTTCCTAATTGTTGAAATAATTCACCCTTTCTGGTTATCACTACTTATTCATCTTAATGAAAAGTTACTAATTATGTCAACTCTTTGATGTGCTTATAGCCAGATTACATTTATTATCTGAATGTATGGTGGTCATTTCACCAAAATTAACTGAATGAAGAAAGAAGAGTTTAAAACTATTAAATAAATAGTTTGAGCTATTAAACAAATGATACTTCCTATCATAATAATAGCTTGGATTTATTGAGGTCCTAACATTTTAAACTATCTCCCTGTTAAACTTGATTACTTTTGCTTCTCAGTTTCCCAACACAATATTTCTTATGTTTTGCATGCATATCAAAAGATGTGAGATTCTGAACTGCTTTCCAAAAACTCACCATAAAAGGTATTGTTTGGACTTATAAGTTCATCCTATGTTTTAAGGCTATTTGCTGAGATAAGATAGGTGGGAATTTGAGTTTGACATCAAAAGTATCTAGTGGGCTGTAAGAAATAAAGTGAAAGCTTATCAATGACAATCAATGGGTTTAAGAGAAAAATCCACAAACAGCATAAAACTCGGACTTCACATTACTAAAATTCCCGATAGATCTAGCAGAAGTTAAAATGTACATCACATATGTTGCATGCTTTATTTCTTGTATTTATTTGCATTTTACATTTGTTGTCAAGAATGTGGCAGAATATTTTCTGGTTTCAATAAAAGCTCAATTTAAATTTCAATATGTTTGTTTTCAATATAAATTAAGCTTGTAATTTTTGAAACTGATTAAAACATTTTAAAATATTTATATAAGTGACCCAAGTTCTTTTGAATATCCTTGCTCTTTTTTTCCTCAATGAGAATATCAGGAAAAAGGAGGAATTAAAGAAGTGGTTTATCAGGTCTCTTTGATTACAAAATTTACACAAAATTACACATGTACACATGTGTACACACCTTAGTAAAATTTTCACAAATGGAGATTATCTAACCAATTCAATTTAAATACAAGCAAACACCCATGAAATCTTAGGTACTGTGATTGATAAAAACCCACCCCATTCACATTTATATTTGAATTGTTGGAAAAACTGACTCAATATAATACTAAGTAGTGACTACAGAGACTTCTACAAACTTATAGGATACTGCAATTTTAGAGTAAAAGAAATATGATAATGTTGATCTATAAAATCCTATTCTATCACTTTACCAAGTAGAAGAAGTGATTATAACATTATTGAGTTCTAAACTGAATTAAATTTCTCTCCCTTATCTCCAGTATACATCAGTTAGAGTAATTATTGTATTAATATTTCTCTGTCCAATGGATTGAACTCCATGAGTAAAAAGATCAGATCTGCTTTCCTTTTTATTATATCCCCAGATTATCATAGTTTCTGCCACAGTACAGACTCTCCATATCTCCAAATCCTCTCTGGTACAGGCATACAACATTAAACTCATTTAGTTAAGTTTCCTGATTTTTTTTTTATTAGAGGGAAGAAGGAACTTTAAAACTGGTCAACCTTTATTGTTAGAGTTAATGGTTTCTTATTCAAAGGTATCACTGCAAAGTCTATCAATTGATCTGAAAAGGAGCATTATTTCAGCAATTTTCACCATTTATCACTAAAGCTCGTCTTTGCACTGGTGAATAGGTATAATAATTTCCTTTCTTTGTGATTTAAGCTAATTCATGAAAATATGCTAAGTATAGGCTATTACTCAGACTTAAATACTTTCAGAAATAACTGAGACTTTTCAAATTAAATGACTTTTAGCTCTCTAAATGTTGTTGCTTATTCTAAAACGTACTTACAAACTCTCTGACCATACCTTATTTGTTTAATATCAACCGAGACTCAGGAAAGGTACTTAAAGGTATGCCATGGCCTAGATTGTATGCATGCTTCTATGAAGTATTTATAAAAATAATTGCATTTCACCTTGATGAGATTTTACTGATGTGCTATGTTTTGTAAAATTCAAATGAATTATTAGAAAAGAAATGATCAACAATCTCATTGAAGAACAAATGGATTTCTAGGTAAAAGTGTTGTGCTTGGGAATTGGTGGCCCAGGGTATAATTTCAAAATTATAATAGTTTCCTGTAAGTTTCACCTATTTATTACATGTAGTATGGTTTGATGTTCAATGTACTTTCTTTTACTTCATCATAGATGAAACATTTCAGTGATACTATTCAAAAATTCATTCAAATATTTCATGTATATTTGTAAGAAGTATACATAACCAATAAGATCACAATATAATGTCTGTCTTATTTAAGTTTCTTATTATCCAACAGATAACATAAAATTTCTCTGCTTTTGTGCTTGAAAATCTGAAAGGTAGGAATATAGAATTGTGCCTTAATCAAATTTCAGGGCAGCCAGGCTGGGGATGTGGCTCAAGCAGACGGTGTTGGGTTCGATCCTCAGCACCACATACAAATAAAGATGTTGTGTCCGCCGAAAACTAAAAAATGAATATTAAAAAAAATTTCTCTCTCTCTCTCTCTCTTAAAAAAAAATTTTCAGGGCAGCCACTGTTAATGGCTTCACTTCCTTAAGGCAAATAATTTTTATATTAATGTTCACAATTGAATTTTGTTAAACTCTGAATATGTAGAAGTATAATATCACAAAGCTTAATTTTGAAAAATAATAAATGATTTTTATGGGGGTAAAGAGACATTTACTTAGATATCTGATACACATATATTTATCTAGCTTTGAATTTTCAAGAATATAATCAAAATGTCGCACATTTTATTAATATTTTTTTTTAGCCAACTCCATTGTTATGCCCGAGATGTGTCAGAACATATGGCAGAAGAGTGTGGCAGAGGAAAGCAGGTCAGGACATGGTCACCAAGAAGCAGGGAGATTTCTTCTCTCACAAAAGACAAAATATATACCCCAAAAGCATTCCCCAATGACCATCTCCTCCACCCACACCCTACCTGCCTACAATTACCACCCTGATAATTCCTATTGGAGAATTAATGTACTGATTAGATCAAGACTTTCATAATCCAATCATTTCACCTCTAAACTTCTCACATTGTCTTACCCTTAAGCTTTTGGGAGACATCTAATATGTAAATTATAACAATACTGTTGACATATCATGAAAATAAAAAAAAATTTAATTCAAAATCTACACTGTATTCTTGAAAACATCAGAAAAGAATGTTATGTTTAAAGTGTGTGTATATATAAATATATATAAACACACACCCACACACTACTCTCTCTCTCTCTCTCTCTATCTATATATGTGTATATCTATTATATATAATAGATATACACTGTAGAATTAAGAAAATGTTTTAGAAGTTAACTTGCTTTTTTAAACAGAAACAACAACAACAAATGTTTATTTTTGGTAAACTAAAGACTTCTGAAATCAGAACCATAGGGTGGTACAACTATGCAAGATTTATTCTAGAAACAACCTTGAGTTGGAAACCTACCATTATATTAGGAAGAATAATGTTTAAAAAGGTTTTGAGTAATTATCTTGCTATTCTATTTATATTCAAATCACCCTAAAATATGGAATTATGTCAGTCTTAATCAAATAAAACTTTCTGAAGTTATCAGGTTGTAGCTAATTTCTCAAAGGAAATATATATTTAACTCACTGTGCTCTGTATTTAATTTTATTTTATAGTGCCTAATTCTTCTGGAGACTAAATTGAAGTACATACTGTAGGCTATCTCTTTACTTCACTGATTGTTTCCTTTGCTGAGAAGAAGATTTTCAGTTTGAATTCATCCCATTTATTGATTCTTGATTTTATTTCTTGTGCTATAGGAGTCTTGTTAAGGAAGTTGGGGCCTAATCTGACATGATAGAGATTTGGGCCTACTTTTTCTTCTATTAGGCACAGGGTCTCTGGTCTAATCCCTAGGTCCTTGATCCAGTTTAAGTTAAGTTTTGTGCATGGTGAGAGGTAGGGGCTTAATTTCATTTTGCTGCATATGGATTTCCAGTTTTCCTAACACCATTTGTTGAAGAGGCTATCTTTTCTCAAATGTATGTTTTTGGCACCTTTGTCTAGTATGAAATAACTGTATTTATATGGGTTTATCTCAGTGTCCTCTATCCTGTATCATTGGCCTACAAGTCTATTTTGGTGCCAATGCCAAGCCATTTTTGTTACTAGTGCTCTGTGGTATAATTTAAGTACTGGTATTGTGATACCATCTGCTTCACTCTTCTTGCTAAGGATTGTTTTGTCTATTCTGGGTCTCTAATTTTTCTAGATGAATTTCATGATTGCTTTTTCTATTTCTATGAGGAATGTCATTAGATTTTGATTGGAATGGCATTAAATCTGTATACTGATTTTTATAGTATGGTAATATTTGACAATATTAATTCAGCATATCCAAGAACAAGGGAGATCTTTTCATCTTCTAAGATCTTCCTCAATTTCTTTCTTTAGCATTCTGTAGTTTTCATTGTAGAGGGCTTCTATAATGGGAGTGTGTGGGGGGGAACATGGAGTAATGGAGAAACTTTGGATAGGGCAAAGGAGAGGGAGCATGGAGGTAGGAAAGGTGGTAGAATGAGATGGACATCATTATCCTAAGTACATGTATAAAGACATGAATGGTGTGACTGTACATTGTGTATAACCAGAGAAATGAAGAATTGTTCTCTATATTGTAGTATGAATTGAAATGCATTCTACTTCGTGTATAACAAATTAGAATAAATAAATAATTAAAAATTGAAAAGAAATTGAAGTACATAGATAATCATATTCATGGTTCTGTAAAATTTCTCTACTCTTTTCAAGTTGTGGAGATTGGGCCTTAAACTCTTACCTAGAACCAATGGAGGATTGAAGGGTAGTTACTGTGATCTATGTCTTTATCCTAAGGCAATTAAATTTGATATAGGATTAAGAATAGTTTGGAAAATCAGGAGTAAAATACAAATAAATTATTGATAATTGCATCACTCAGAGTATCTATAGTTCTACAGAGTATATAGGCTGAACTTGGTATACTGGAAAACTGGTGTAATGGAAACAGGGATCCATCCCACTGTGATCATAGGGCTGCAGAACAATGAACAGCAAAGAAGTCTGGACAGCAGAAGATGGTAACAGAAGCTCTAAAGATTTGTTTGAGAGAAATCCTAAGACATCTCTGGGTGCTAGTAAAATACTTGAAGATGTATGTGGTCCTGTGCTAAGTGTTTGAGGTCTGCAGTGGAAGTGTGGGAAGAGCTAGTACAGAATTGATTACCATTTGTACTCTGATTGGAGTGGCCTGGGGAACCACACACTATAATACATTTATGAATGTATGTGTATTTTCATTCTGAATCACATAATGGTGATAGTTTCACATCCAGAGGACTGTGTCATATATTACTAAGGCCAAAATATAGTACCCCCTGTACTAGAGAAAACATAAAACTTGTTTTCATAAGTTCTTGAGTTACAATGTAGGACTATTTGGCTAGCTTAATCTCCTTTCTTAAATTCATCTCAAAGTTAATAGTGCTGAAAATTAAGAAATCTTTGAACCTTTTGGAAATGACATACTTTGTGCAATGGTTGAAACAATTTTGCAACACACAGATGCCATCGTTCATTTTCCTGAAGGAGTTAAGAATTGCCTCAGGGTATTCTCACTGACAAAAAAATGTGGATAACAATGGCTAACATTCCAAAAATAAGAACATTAAAGAGCCTTGCTTCTCTTTGTTAAAAAGTAATGTATGTGTGTGATAGCAGTGTGCACTCATGTGTGTTTGTGTGTATGTGTGCACATGTGTACATATTTTAGGTGGTAGGGATATTAGTGACAAGAAAAGGTGACCCAAGATAGTAATTTCAAAGAATTGTTGTGTGCTATGGTTCTTTCAAAGGAGCCATGTTTCATTTTATTTTATTCCATTGGAAGAAAAGTGCCTTTTACTCCAAAACTATATTGACACTTTCATCCTGCATAATCAAAATTATGACTTCAACCTAAGGGGATTCTCAAAACATAAAAATGTTTGTACAAGGTTTTGAGAGAAGACTCATTTTCTTAGATATCACCCATTTTATACTAATGAATGAGCTCAACGCTAGTTTATCAAGAACCTGGTCAAAACATAAAAAAGAAAAACATCTTAATATTTCAGTGGGATGCTGCAAACCTCTTTAAATTTATACAGTACTGATATTTATTAAATAATTTCACAGGACATTCTTTTTTTTAATCAATGCTTTTAGGATGACATTTAATTATTTTGCTGTATTCTGGCTCACTTCCCACCCTGCTCAACCCCCAGAGTGGTGTTGATATATATCTGCTCAAATAAATTAATATCCTATCAAGATAGACGCTTTAAGCTTGAGTAAAAAGTTCAAATGCTAATTCATAAGCTGACCCTGTGACCACCTTCATCAAAAATATTACAGATGTAATTCCATTTTGCACTCAGTTGAAGAGCTCTAAGCCTTATTTGTTGTTCTTAATTTAAAAATGACATTTATTGACCTATACTTGTGATTCTGAGTAATGCAGGTAACAGACTATATAATGCAAGAGATATAAATATGGTACAGAGAGTAAAGGTAGTGGGGTAATGATGTTTAAAATATTATCAAAATTATGGGAGTCTGTTATTTAAACAGCAATCCATGTATACGTGTGTGTGTGTGAGTGTGTGTGTGTGTTTGTGTAAGAAAGACAGATAAAAAGAGAAGAAGAGGTGATTGTGACTGAAATTGGATGCAGTGTATATTCATACAATATTAATTCCAAGTATCTACATGACTTTCCCATTTGATTTTTCTTGTAAAAATCTTAGCAAAGAGACATTTTCTTTCTTTCTTTCTTTTTATTTTTTTTAATAACTGGAAGATGCATCAGAGTGACTGACTTAAATAAAAACTGGATTAACTTACATAATAAATACTCAGTAAAAGCCCACTATGTATCAGGCAGAGAACTGATCTTTCTCACAGAAGACTTTAAACTTGTAGCTCTAAATACTTTAATTGAGCTAAAATGTGTGCAGAAATGTGCTTTTGCTATTTTTCAACATGACATAACTTTAGATTTGTAAGCAAGAAGCAGCAAAGAATAGAAGAAAGAGGTCATGTTTGGAATCATAGAGACCTAAGTCCAAACCTCAGCTCTAGTGCATGTGCCTCAAATTCTGGAAGGAGTTCTTTCTGAACACATGCTATTTGAATGCAATGGTTTTCTTAATTCACTAAGTTTAAAAATATAATAACATTAAAAATTGTTACTATTATTTACTTAAAACAACAGCTTCTATTTCTATTGTGGCTCACATTCTGAGTCACATAGATACAGAATGGGCACTTGCACAAGATGGCAAAGAACTAAGGGTATGAACAGGTTATACTTTCTCTCCCACTTCTCCCAAATGATAATGTAGCTAATTGAGTCTTACTAGTTGAGGATTCCATGTCAATTAGGATATAACAGATAATTAAAACAATAGTTCATGGTGCTATGAAATGACAGGCAGCTATAACAAAATAAGAATTTGACACAGTACATGCTTCAAAAAACTTGCAGTTTCTCAAGATAAAGCAAATAGAAATAATATACCTGTGCAATATTCTAGGGATTGAGATGTGCATATGGTGATATTGGAGTATGAAGAAAAATGCTTAACTTAGCTTGTTGGTATGTTAGAATACTCCCCTGTCCAAAGGGCTTGTTCAGCCAGCATTCCAATCTCTGCTCTCTCTTTGAATTAACTAATGTTGACCACTAGTTCTTAATGGGATACCACTTGCTCAGAAATTTTCCCTGAACCTCATTTCTTTCATTTTTAAATTAATTTATTTTTTTAAGACAGCAGAAATGCATTTTAGTTCATTGTACACAATTGCAGCAAAACTTTTTGTTTCAGTGGTTGTACATGATGTAGCTTCACACCATATGTGCAATCATACATGTAACTAGGGTAATGATGTCCATCTCATTCTACCATCTTTCCTACCCCCATGCACCTCCTCACCCTCCCTCCCTTTTGCCCGATCACAATTCCTCCATTTTTCCTATGCCTCCCCACTCCCCATTATGGATCAGCATCCACTTATCAGAGAGAACATTCGGCCTTTGTTTTGGGGGGGATTGGCTTATTTCACTTAGCATGATATTCCTCAACTCCATCCACTTACCTGCAAATAACATAATTTTATTCTCTTTTAAATCTGAGTAATAGTCCATCATGTATGTATACCACAGTTTCTTTATCCATTCACATTGAGTGGCATCTAGGTTGCTTTTACAGTTTAGCTATTGTGAATTGAGCTTCTATGAACGTTGATGTTCCTATAGTATGATGATTTTGAGTCCTTTGGGTATAGATGAAGGAGTGAGATAACTGGGTCAAATGGTGGTTTCATTCCAAGTTTTCTAAGGAATCTCCATACTGCTTTTCTGATTAGTTGCACCAATTTGCAGTCCCACCAGCAATGTATGAGTGTGCCTTTTCCACCACATCCTTGCCAACATTTATTGTTGTCTATTTTCTTGATAACTGCCATTCTTACTGGCTTGAGATGAAATCACCTCACAAAATCAATGAGGTGAAGAGAGAGCCTACACTTGGGGAGCAATTTTTTGCTGCACACATATTAGATAGAGCACAAATATGTAAAGAACTCAAATGTAAAGAACTCCAAAAATTTAACATCAAAAAAAAATTAACAACCCAGTCAATAAATGGGCTAAGGAGCTGAACAGACATTTCTTGGAAGAAGATATACATTTGATCAATAAATATATGAAAAAATATTCAACATCTCTAGTAATTAGACAAATGCAAATCAAAACTACTTTAAGTTTCATTCCTTTCTTTTGAAGCTTTTACTAATTGTTTTATTTATATTTCTTTGATTGATGAATATTTGGTTCTGTATTATCAAGAAACTTTAAGACACTATTTCTAGGGTTTCTCACTAAATAGTTAGCAGCTACTCAAGAAATTTTAGATTAATAAATGAAGAGGTAATATCTGAAGAAATGTTAAAGATTAAGCAGAGTTATCCTAGTGAAGATGAAAGAGATTCAGCAAAGACACAGGAATAAGACACAGGCTTTGGTGTATAAGGGAACTAGCTAAACAGTAAGTACCAGGAAGACGGTAGCAAGAATAGATGCCACAGATGTCCTTAAGAGCCAGCTTTTGGGGTCTTTTAAACTACATTAGAAAGGGTGAATAGTCCTCTCTTACCAACATTAGGAGTTATTAGGATTTTTATTTGTGAGGTGTAAAAACAACAGTTTGTCTTTGCCAATACGACAATCTTAGTGATTTCTAAAAGATGGATTTCAGACACACTAGATTGTATGCAGAAATAAAGGGAAAGGAAATTTGGAAAAGCAACATTAAAAAACCATTTCAAATGTCAAAATCCAAAGATAAACTACTGGTAGTATTTTGGTGCAGATACCTGATAATTAGGAAATGTGCAATCTGAACATTCTAAGATTTGCAAAATTAACCAATACCCTGTGCCATATAAATAGCCACAAAAATGGTACATTATATTAGAACATGAAATTCTCAGATGACTAATGATTTTATCAATGTATAATTAAACAAAAAACTTTAGTAAAGCTTTGATAGGAGGCTCCTATCAAATGGTTTGAGGATGTTCACAGGAGAGATATGGCTTAGGGTATGTGGAGGCATGGCTGAAGATATTCTAGCAACTCTAATGTGTACTAAATGTTGGACTTCACTTGAAACATAAATTATATATATATTCTCCAGAGTTTTGCCTGAGGAAGTTTCTTAAATCATTTTTTCTTAATTATAACATAGGGTTATGATGAAATTAGTAACAGATGCAATCGACCAACTTCTGTTTCCTACTTAAAAGCCACCAATTTCCCTGTGTTCTTTTTGAAATGCATTATGAAACATTATGAAATATCACTCATTTGGTGCATGGGTTGGTTAATGTCACATCAAAATTTCTGTACTGGTTATTTATGTACTTCATCAATGGAGAGTGTGTTTATTGAACAATGGAGAAATACTAATCATTTTTACACATGGTATATAGTTTCACCTGGCATTAACTGTTTGAGGTGAATATTAGAAGATTACAAATGGAATTCAAGGAAAGCACAGTATGGGGAGAACATCATGGGTGTATCACAAAGTTCAGATGCCGGTGAAAAACTGGGTCTCAGAAGTAAAGAAAAAATCTTCAGATTCACCAGATTCACTTAAAAGCTGCATTCCTTGCTGTTAGGTTTCTTGATTATTTTCCCTTTTATATCTCTACAGTTAAATGTTCTTTCTTTTTTCATGGTCCCTGGAAAAATGGGACTTTATACAGCTCCCAGGTGTTATGTGCAATAATATAGAGTTCTCTCTTTTATTGTTTCTTCTAAAATTCCCTAGAAAGATCTCACTGACAACCTTTAGTGAGGTGGTCAGCACTTGAATTATTTGATGGGAATTGGGGTAGGTAGTTTAGAGGGATATCTAAATGGATTTTGTTGAAAGGAAAAGATTGTATTTCACCACACCAAAAAAATCCAGCTGCTTATTCTAATCTTTAACAACTGGAATATACAAATATTCAGACACTTGGATGCTTCTATTTGAGGTTTATAATCTGTGATAAATGATAAAAAGCATAAGAGCAGGGCCGATTCATTCCACCAAAGTGAAGTTAGAGGATAGTCCCAGCAAGAATGGTAGGGATAACAATGTAGCATCTTCAAGGACTGTTGTAGAATGCTTTTGGCAGTGGGTTTGCCACTGGGCCAACATAGTTGTTTTCTGAATTTGTTTCAAACCTTCCTATCAGTTCTTCCAAAAAAGTTGTTTCCTGCTCAAAAGTTGATGTCTGTTGTTTTTACTGCATAGCTTGTTATCTCTATATACTTAAGTATCTGGTGTGTCCATTTTAGAAAAACATACCAAAGGAATTCTCACTAGACTTTCTTTCAACTTTAACAAATACTCTGTTCACATTTTTCGCTAGTGAAATAAAACAGAGATATGATCAAAGAAAAAATAAGAAGTTAATATTGACAGGACTTCTTTTATTTTAAGGTTTTGTTATCTCATATAAAAAGGATAGGTCTGCCTGTTTTTCAGATGGATTTTTATGGCAGATTGTTGCTAAGCATTTTGGAAAAATAAATGTAACCTAGAGGACACAAAGAAAAAATTACAAAAATCCAATGAAATATTAAAAAGTTGAACAAATCTGAAAGTACTAAGTTATTAAAAAATGGCAGGCTAATTGCATAGCTTTTTATCATAAAACTATAACTTAAGCAAAAATAATTAAGCCAACAAATAAAATGAAAATAATTCAGAGAATGTTAGTTCATTGTTTTTATTGCCAAGCAATAATTCACTTTTATTATAGATAATTACAAGGAAAATTCTATTGGGTAAAACACTAAAAACTCATGTTTTTAGGAATAAGATTCACCGAGAAATATTTCAGGAGCATGTGGCTATCTTGTTAGAGAGTTCATGTTGACCCTATAATAACCACTTTCTTCAGATAGTTCCAGTAGGAAAATATAAACATTCCTTTAGGGTATTAGGTAAAGGGAAATATTCTCATAAGTCACTACCAATGGTAGTGGGCAATGAACCTTGTCTATACAGAGAAGTCATGGCAATTATATTTAATCCTTTTTTAAAATTTAGGAGTGAACCTCTTCATCTTACCTTTTTCTTCATACCTGCCTGTATGCATTCACTTTCCTTTTAAATAATCCTTGCCAAAAAAACTCAGTCATCATTGCCTTTCCTTCTTTCTTTAATGGGAACAAACAAAAATGACTTCTAAAGATTTCTATATGAATGATAAAAACATTCATTTTATAGTATCAAAAACCAATTATTTTGATTGGTATTATAATCTGATTAACATAGAAAGTGGAAGAAATCATTAATCTCCATTGAATACTCATTAAATTAACCATTCAAATGGCACTTCAAAGGTAGTATATTTAAAATTAGAAAACTTAGAGAGCTATAAACTTAATTTATTTCTTTTATGGCAGTAATACTAGGGATGGAACTCAAGGCATTGCACATGGTAGGTTGATGCTTTATCATTGAACACCACTGAGTTTGGAATATGCCTCAGAACTATAGACTTTAAAGTTAAGGGTATCTAAGGTCATTTCTTTACTAACAAGGAATTGATGCCCTGGAATTGATGCCCTTGCTCCAAATCACATTGATTCTTAGAAGCAAAACTAATTTAGAATACAGAATCCTCTCTTCTAAGTCATCTTTCCACAAATACGTAAGTGAATAAAATAGTAATTTTATATAGTGCACACACTCAAAAATGAGCATGTACTCACTTTTGGAAGTATTTATAATAGCTTAAAGAAAAATATTTTAATGAGTAATACATGTGTTCCCTCTCATACATGTACTCCAATTTTAAAATGGTAGCCTAACTCCTCAACACAGTAGTAAACTCCTAGGAATCATAAATGGATGTTACTTAACATAATTGAGACAGTGTTGTCCTTGTATAAGAATGAAGAAATCCAATTCCTAGAAACAACTTTCCTATGATAAAAAATTGTAAGTTGTGCTCCCCCAAATTTATGGGTGTTGCAACACATCTTTCCTTTATCTGTCAACTATTCATTTCCCTTTGTAAAAACTGCTTGCCAAGGGCAGAGCAGAATTTGATGTCCTTAATCTTGCCACATACATGTTCACAGGAAAATCACATATCTCTAGGAAAGATTAGGATTTAAAGTCAACCCATAAGAGAGAAATTAATTTATTTAAAATCAATCTGGACAATTCCTCCAGGAATCACACTAGGGCCCAAATATTAGGTCCCAGTAATTCTACTTCAGGCAGTATTCCTTCTGAATTAGAACACATAGTCTACTGATATTTTATAAGTATAAAAGTGGAAGTCAACTCATAATGTTAAATTCTTGGTAACAGGTATTTGAACTTGACTACCTACTATTTAATACCCAGGTTTAATGCTTGAGAGAACAAGCCACATTTATCAGCTACATCTTCAATTTTTCAACCCTACACACATTACTCAGTTATCCCAGATTATTTCAAAATCCAGTAAAGCAGACACTAACTCTTTTCCCATTTCTTTTTTCTCCAATGAATGTTCACCATCACTACCTTCTATTCTTAAATTTATGACTTTTCATTGGTGACATAATATATTAGTTCCAGAAGCAAAAATAACCTATCAAAGTATAAGATTGTTTTGACTAAGTTCAGTAAAAATAGGATAAAGGATGTTACTTTTTAACTTCAGCACCACTTTCAATATTAATATAGAATTTCTCATGTGAGCTGCACTGTTATGTTGCTGGTAGCAAAGTAAAGCTTGGTGGTGTGGAAAAAGAATTGGTAGTATATGTGAATATTTTTCTTCTATTACCCTGCCTTTATGTATTTTTTAAGTTAAATAGAAATTGTTTCCTTCTTTCTTCTCCAGTCTCAATTCCTACTTCAGTGCTCAGAGTATAAGCCTCAAATCCTAATAAAAAAATTTCAAAAATGCATAGGCTCCATTTATTCCTTGGAAAAATTCATACTAAAAATTTCCCATTTCACTTTTTGCTAACTTAAATTTAGAGAACAACTGTTGTGTTACCAAATCATGAAATGTGTTTGGGCGGGGTGATGGAAGTTGGTTTATGAGCAATAAGAACTGCTGCTATTTTTGACAAGTGTGATATACATGACTTATTAAAAATCATCTATTGTATGCCTTTTATGCTATCTTGCTTTCAAAACCAGAAGCATTCTTTAATATTCATCAATTATACATTTAAATTTGAGAAAAATTTCAATTTCATTTTAAAAAGGTTTATAACTATTAATGCAACTTATAGGTCTAATTTATATATTAATAGCAAATATAATGTGGATTACAAAAATAATTCCTCATCTATCAAGAGTTACCATCCCATTATAAAAGCTAGTTGGAAACCCACTGAAGACAAATTGCCTTGCTTGTTTATAGTCTTCTAAATTTTGACTGCTTTGCAAATTTAGATTCAAAAGGGTTCTTTTCCATGAGTAAGTTTAAATTGCATCTCCTAGTAAATTTTTTTCTTCTAGAATATTCCTTCTATTCAACACAGAGAATTAATATTTTTTGATTTATTAATTGAGAATCTTTTTTCTATTTCACTATGCTATGATGACACAGTAGTTGTGACACTAGCATTTACAAACCTAATTAGAGCTTGCAATCTGAGATTCTAGGATTGAAAATTCTTTGGGTAAAGAACTGTAGAACGTTTTATCAAATTACTTTGGATTTGGAGCTTCATGTGATGAGTTACTGCTTTTAACATTTCTGAACTATTCTGAGCACTGAATTGGGAATTGGGACTAGATAAGGCAAAAGGAAAAATCTCTATTAAGTTAGAAAATACATTAAGACAGAATAGTAGAAGAAAAATCTTCATATATACTATTAATTTTTTTCTCCCCACCACCCTGTTTTACTTTGCTACAAGCAACAAAGCAGCAGCTCACATGAGGGAGTCTATTATATTGTTCATGGACTTGAAGCACAGTGTGGACTGAAATCCCAGCTCTCCACTTAACCAGCTGTGTGACCTTAAGCAAGTTACTCAATTGAAAGTAGGGTAATTACATTACTTACCACACTGGATTGCCATAAAGGTCAACTAGCTAATATATGTGACTACACTGCTTAGAACAGAACACACAGTGAGCAACACACACACACACACACACACACATACACACACACACACACACTCATATGTATTTGCAAAATAAAACAATTGCACTGCCTATATTTTGTAATCTTGTAAGATTTTATTCATTTAGAAATTTACTCGTTCTTTCAGTCCAACTGTTTTTCACATCTTTTCTGGGCCTCAAATAATTCTATTAAAGGTTTCAGGAAATGATATTTATTGATAAATTACAGGTGTTAAGAACTTAATAGCAGAAAAATCCATTGTGATCCATCCATATCTTTCACAGATAATAGTAGCATTCCAGATAAAATGTTATTTAATTCGTTATCTGAATAAAAGTAGTAAGTCCAATTATACATTATGCAATCTTGATATCTAAGATAGCTAAAGAAAGGAGCTGTTTTAGGATATCCTTCAGAGTATGTCAGACATGAAGTTCTATCTGATTGCCTCTGAGCACTGTATGACAGCCACACTGGTCTTGCTTTGTTGGGATCCGTAAAACAATCTTTCACCCAACAGGTCTATATTTTTTTGTTCCTTCTGTCAAGAGCACTCTCTTTCCCCTCCCTACTCCAGATACATAATCTGCTTACCTCTTATTTTAAATAGCAACCTCCCCCCTTTGTGCTTCCTTCTGGATCCTTTGTTTTCCTCCATATCAATCATCATCGTATGACATAATAAATATTTATATCCTTATTCATTATTTTCTTTTTCCCATAGAGTGTAAGTTCCATTATAACAGTCATGTTTTCTGTTTCTTCAGTGAAAGAACAGTGTTTACAATAGCACATCTTCAAATGTTTAATAAACAAAAGAATAAATGTAACTATATTAACTATTTATATGTGGGATATTTGCTTTCTTAAATTCAAACTAAATAGATCATGCAACAATCCAGAGTCATGCTTACTGAGCACTAAAAGTTTGGATGTAGTAATGAACCCTTCTGGTGCTCAACTCTTGATTTCTAACTACCCTTCCCATAAAGAGAGACCAAAATTCTTTAAAGAACTGGTCAATTTCAGAAAGGAAGGTGATCCTAAGATACCATTTTGTTAAATTTGGTTTGGTGCCTGAAAATAAACACACAATTCAGAGACTAAGAAAGGCATGCTAAAAGACACAAAGGGGGGCTGGGGCAGTGGCTCAGTGGTGTTTACCTAGCATGTGCAAGGCCCTGGGTTTGATCCTCAGCACCATAAATAAATAAATAAATAAATAAATAAATAAATAAATAAAGGTATATTTTTTAAAAAAAGACACAAGGGCAACTTTAAAGGTCTGCTACTACTGACAAAATTTTGGCTAACTTGAGCATTAAAATAAATGATGACAATTTATTTTAATGCAAAGAAGAGAGGAAAATGCATGTATCCATGGAAAGGAGAGTGGGGAAAGTGGGGAGAGAGACTTTTGTTTTGCCGCATTAGAAGTTTCTGTCACATAAGTTTTTTAACTGTTGATAGTGCAGAGTAACTCTTATTTTAGGTGGAACTGTAGCTTATACACAGCAAAAGAAAGCTTTTTTTACAGTAATATTCAAGATTATAAATGTAAGGCATGATAAAATGCAGTTACTCTTTTGCAACCTCCAAGGAAAAATAATTCAGTCAAGGATCATCAATAGATACTAAAAATAATTGAGGCATTGTTCTAACTATTTAGAATAAGAAGCCCAAAAGACAAAAATACAAATGCAATATGTACACATTGATTGGATCCTTGATCAAAAGGCAAAAAAACGAAGTAATAAAATAAATTTTTGGAACAATTGAAAAAGTTTAAATATAGACTATATATTAGATGATACGTGTAAAATAATTTAATTTTCTTAAATGTGATGTGATTGTAGTTACAGAAGAGAATGTTTTTACTCTTAGTTCCCACTTAAGTAATATATAATCTGCTTTGAAATAGTCCAGGAAAAGGAAAAGATAACATAAACAAATAGTGCAAATTACTAATGATTGTTGAATCAAGGTGTGTTGATTTTGAGTCTTCATTAAACCATTCTTCTAAGTTTAAGGAATGTTTTAATGGTTTTCAAAACAGAATGCTAAATTAGCTTGGGTAAAACTTGAATAATCTGCTGTTAGCAAAATAATTAGCAACATAATATTTGCATAGGAGTTAGAAAATGGTGACTATAATTAATTAGCAATAATTGTGTTAAGCAATGCCTTATTTGAGGTTTCTAACTTTAGCACTATTGACATTTTAGATAATTCTTTATTGTGAGATATAGCATCATAGATCATTTAGCAGTATACCTGGCTTCTCTTCACTAGATGTCAGAAGTATTGTCCCCTTAAAACAAAAATGGCTACAAACATCCAATGTCCCTGATGGGAGTAAAATCCTCTCTGATTAAAAAACCATTGCATTCTGTGTTTACATTTTTTTTTTTTTTTTTGGTTAATTGTCCTTCTAAATTTCTGTTTTTCAGAGGTTTAGGGAATAAAAACTATTTCTATTAAAAATCCAATTTTCCTCATATAAGACAAATAGAAATATATGTATCCTGATATTTCTGGATAAAAATGACTCAAAGGATCAATAATAAAATATTTTTAATTAAAAAAATATCATTCTAATATTTTTTAAAATAAAATCTCATCTTTTTTCAACATTATTGTTGTTAATATGGATTAAATTAATTTTATATTTTCTTGGTAGTTTAAGGTTTTCAGTGTCTAGTAAGAGGTATCAAATTTGTAATTTGGTATCTATGTGGCACAGGAAAAAGATATGCTCATTTTGAGCAAGAAAAGTACTGCCAAAATTGCACAAATCTCCCCTATTATTAATACACACAACAACTTAGAGGAATCTCAAAAAGTTTTAGGTTGAGTGAAAATAGATAATCTTAAGGGGTTGAATTCTGTATGATTCCCTTTATAAGATATTCTTGAAAAGATAAAATAGAATTGTAGAGCTGGAGAAAAGCTCAAATTTTCAGGGGACAAAGAGTGAGATGACAAAGCAACACAAGAGGGATTGTGGGGGCGGGGGCTGAGGAACTGTTATGTAACTAGATCATTATGGTGATTCCATGAATACACAAAGTAAAATTCACAGGACTATACACACACACCACCACCACCCCAACCAACAACAACAAAAAAAAACACTTGTATGTTAACTTACAAAACAGAATAAAAGAAAATAAGGGTTATCTAAGAATGGGAATTATAACCATGTAAAAAAGGACGATGCCTAAAATTGTTTTCTAGAAAAGTTTGTTTTATGACAAATAACAAAGGTGATTTATTGGCATGTCTTATATGTGTAAGGGAAGATCAATAAAAATTCATAACCAAAATCTAAAAATACTTATAAGAGTATAACTTGCATAGTTGCGCAGTTAGGTAACTTACAAAATTATATGACATATATTTTTACAATTGTAAATACTTAAATTATGTACATAATTGCATGCATAATGGGATCTAATATAGCTTGATTGGTACCAGAAGATAATAATAAGTTGATTTAATTAGTTAGTTAATTAAACTAATAACATGTTTAGTCAAATGAAATGCCCTAAATGTCAAATACAACTATCTTCAGATTTTCAGATTGTATCATGGATTGGCAGGGAGAAGCAGCTCATGAGTTTTTGCTGTAACTTCCCAAGCTATAAGGCAAAGGCCACAAACCTCAGCGGAGAAGAAGCCACAAAAGCTGTAGCATGTCCTGTCCCATCTTTCCTTATCTATGGATTCCCCAAAGAGTGGGAACACAGCTGCCATTCATATTCTCAGCAGTGTTGAGAACACAATTCCTTTCTGATAACAACAGAGAAGTGTTTATTGTCATTCTGGAATGATCTGTGCATGTCTGTTTAAAGCATGTTGACAGACACCCATTCTTCTGCTTATACTGCACTTGACATTAGCTTGAATCCATTCTTAAAGGGCAAATGGCAGAGCCATTACTTAGGCTCCCCAGCCTACATGCATCTCTAGGATCTTTCTGGGAAATCTGAATCACTACACCAGTTTCAGGGTTTGATCAGGTGATTGGGACAATGGTCTTAACTAACACAATCATGAGGTCTCCCTCTACCTCCCCAACTAAGAAGGCAAAACCCTTCTCCCTTTTCACAAATATAGAGAAAGAGCAGCAGTGCGTCACTCGCTGATGCCAGGAATTTCAAAACTGTTAATTAAAATGTTCCTGTGCAACAGCAATTAATTATAGTACTTTATATTAAAGCATTTTTGAAGTATTTATTGATGTTAAAGAAATTTTAAATGACCCTAAGGTCTTAGGCTGGTTAATATTTCTAACATGTAGACAGCTTAATGTCTTCACTGAAAGGAAACAACAAATCCAATCTATAAACTATTAGAGTATGGAAATATTCTCAGCAGGAAATTATTTCAGTGACAATTGTGACGCTGGCTTTTGCCCTCTTATTAGTTTTACTTAATATGCCATTTCAGTGATCACCATTTGGCTTGCAACTAGACAGATGGTACTCAATTGCACATTTAATGTTATATTTTCTAATACCTCAATATAAAAACAGTTATCATTGGCCACATATCTATTTTCTGAAGACACCCAGGAAAAATAACCTTCACATTTCCTTTTTTAACATCTACTTCTGTGCAGCCAAAAGGTTGCATGCCATGCCCAACCATCTGTTTATGTATTACTTGTTAATATAGTTTTGTTATAATCAGGGAATAAATGGGGGATTCTAGATAACATAAGGTTATATTTCATAGCAAAGATAATCAATTTTTAAAGAACTAGATAATACTTATGATTTAAACTCTATGAACCATTATTGAACCCTTTCTTGATGTTTCTAAAGGCCTATCAGCATTTTCAAATTATTAATATTAAAAAAAAAAACTTTACAAAAATCTCATTAAATAGAAAATGATCAGAATTAGAAAAGAAAATCCTTATTTCTATGCCACTGCATTTGTCTTCCCTGGCAAAAAGAACTGAATCATTCTATTAAGTCTTAACGAATGCACTAGATTGCACAATCCAGCTTCCTCTTTAGTAATAAAGTTCCCAGAATACTCTTTATGAATAAATGTGTTCAAATGTATTTCTACCTAAGTCACCAAGGTATCCCTATAAATGGTTTTTGTTTGTTTATCTGTTTTTTCTTGGAAAAATCTCCACTTTCCTGACTGAGTTTGCATTCAGTGAAACACATCTCCATTTACAGAAATGAAGTCCTAATTTAATTGATCCTTTGGTGCTTCATGCTGTTCTTACAGACATCAAATCTAATTTTTTGCTATGGTTTACCTTTGTGTTGCCAGAGGTTGTAGCTGAAAGTATTTTGATGTTTCCCCTTTCTTTATTGTAACTGCATTAAAATTAATGTGAATGCTAAATAAATTGATGTTTCTCTTTGTTGTAAAAACTGGCAGAATACTGTAATGAAGCAAAATGACATATATATTCAAATTATGTAGGATATGGGAGCGCAATAGTTTCTAAAAGATGTCCAGTAATTTAAATATGCAGTATTCGTGAGGCCACAGATTTTTAAATCACCTAGGACTGTTAATGTAAATCATTAATATAAACAGTTCATAAACGTGAAGATAAATGTAATTCAGATATCTGGAAACTACAGACAGTGAATTGCATCATGTAACAAAACACACAGTATTTCTCATGCCCCTCCTCTCACCAAGTAAGTCTTATAAAGAAGTAGACACTTATAAAATTCATTACCACTGCTGACAGCCAAGCAGTGCATGAATAGGCCTGAGAAATAACTTTATTCAAAGTATTTCAAGAGCAATTTATAGTCCCACTTAAGCTTATAAATATTATAATATTTTCAGGCATATTGACCATGTGATCATTCCCTTATTGACCAGGTATTTATGAAACATTTGTTTTGTGATCAGTAACATGATAGGTATGAAATAAAAGTGAATAAACACATCCATGGTCCCTTCTCTCTGGAGATTTCCATTAAAAAAGAACGTGTGTGTGTGTGTGTGTGTGTGTGTGTGTGTGTGTGAGATGAACACAGTTCAGTTGCATCTGAAATACATCATAAAATAAAGGTAACAGAAGCAAGAGGGAAGTTTACTGCTTTCTCATGTGAAAGACTAGTGGACCGAGGTATTCTGTGTTTATGTGTGAAAGCTACAAATTGACCAATATCCATGCTCCTTTTTGGTTTCTGCCATTTTGAGCATGAGCATATGTTTCTACTTTATATTCAAGATGGCTGCTTGAGTTCCAGCAGTCAGTTTTGCATTCCAGCTAACAAGAAGAAGGAAAGTGTGTGTGTGTGGCAGGGGTGGAGGGTGTTCCACCCCATTTAAAGTATTTCCTTTTACTTTAATGCAACTTTTCCCTTTAGGTTAGTAGGTGAACACTTAGTGACATAATTGTACCACGTTGTAAGGAAGACTGATTCAGCCTATGAAATGTGCATAGTTGAGTGCTGAGAGTTCTTCAAAAAAGAAGGAAAGAGTAGATATATCTGGAGGCAAGTGGAAGCATCTGCTATAACTCTTAAGAAAATGACTTTGGATCAGAGGTTGATGGGTCAGAAGAAGATAATCAGGCAGTGGGAGAAGAGGAAAGGAAGAACTGTCCAGGCAGAGAAGCACAAGCCTCATGGCTGCACCAGCCTCTTTCAGCTAAATGTGGAAGGCTTGTACCCAGTTGCCTGAAAGAGAAATTAACTTCCCTTTTGGTTAAAGCTTGTGTGGTTTTAATATACAGAATTAAACCTCATCTTACCCAATAGACTACCCTTTGCTAACCCCTGGGATAAGGATTATTTCTTCCATTTTACTATTTTTCTTGAGTTTGGTACATGATTAATGTTTATATTTTTTTTTCACTTTTATTTTTTTTATTATTAGTTGTTCAAAACATTACAAAGCTCTTGACATATCATATTTCATACATTTGATTCAAGCAGTTTATGAACTCCCATTTTTACCCCGTATACATATTGCAGATTCACATCGGTTCCACATCCACTTTTTTACATACTGCCATACTAGTGTCTGTTGTATTCTGCTGCCCTTCCTATCCTCTACTATCCCCCCTCCCTTTCCCTCCTCTCTCCTCTCATCTTCTCTCTCTACCCCATCTACTGTAATTCATTTCTCTCTCTTGTTTTTTTTCCCCTTTCCCCTCACTTCCTCTTATATGTAATTTTGTATAGCAATGAGGGTCTCCTTCCTTTACCATGCAATTTCCCTTGTCTCTCTCTTTCCCTCCCCCATCTCGACCCTGTTTAATGGTGATCTTCTCATGCTCTTCCTCCCTATTCTGTTCTTAGTTGCTCTCCTTATATATGTTTTGTTTTATTTATCAATTATAAGTTTACTCTTGCCAGGAGTTTATGATAGCTTCAAATAGTACCACAGACACTCAAGTAAACACATTTCTCCCATCAAGACTATGTAAATGTCATTCAAATATATGCATATTTAAAAATCTGCTTTCATTACTTACTATTGCTGAAATAAACCAAAGATTTTGAAAATTCATAGATTATTATGTCTTGTATTTTAGTAAATTTGCATATGTATCTAAAAATAAGTCATTTAACTACTATAATTTCATTTAATAAAAATTCTCTAAAAATATTTCCTGACAATTTTCTTTGGCATGTGGATTGGTACTTCATTCAAAAGAATTTCAAATATTATTTTTAGACCAGTCATTTGTTTCTCACAAACACAGACTTGGTAGAAATAGCATACACACACACACACACACACACACACACACACACACATACACACACACATATATATATTAGTTGTAGTTGGATACAATACCTTTATTTTATTTATTTATTTCTATGTGGTTTTGAAGATTGAACCCAGAACCTCACTCTTGCTAGGCGAGCACTCTACAGCTGAGCCACAACCCCAGTCCCGGAAGAAATAGTTTTATACTAGAGGTGAAGACCCTAGAGTATCACAAATACTTCAAATGTTTTAAAATTTGCTTCTCAAGATAATAAAATGCATTACCAACTAGGCTATTCTGATCTGTATATTTACTTATTTATTATTAATTCAAATTCTTTCAATCCAAAATGGTATTTTTCCCCAGGAAGATAAACATTGATTAATCTTGTCTTTCATAAAAAAATTAAATATTCCAAATGACCAACTTACTAAAATTAACATACTTTTGCTGAAAATAAATGGTTAAGTTATAGTAAAATGTTCCACTTTTTAAATGCCTACTGGATGTTGCTTCTTTTATTTTTTCTTCCAAATTTTCTCTTTGGAATGTCTATCCCCTCCTATTCTGCACATGGATTAGCAAGTAGACATGACCTTCAATAACATGAGTTTTTTTTCTACTAAGAAGAAGCCAATGGTAAATGCCAGAGAGCAAGCATATATCCACTTAACCACCATAAAATGAGATTATATCAAATGAATGATCCATCAAAAAAAAACCCCAAATATAAGATACATGATGACAAGAAACTTATAAGCGTATTGTGTAAATTTTTTTTAAAAATAACTTTTTGGAAGAAAAGCCCAATAATTGGTTTAATGTGAGAGAGATGCACTAAAAGTTTTTGTGAGAGGAAAGCATTGTGGTCAAGTAGGGGTCAAAAATAAATTGGATGACAAGAGAACAAGGTGATTTCTAGGAAGGCTATATTGTGGGTAATGAAATATATATGGAGAGAATAGGCTACTTAAACCTATTTAGAGATGACAAAGTTGTGTTTCAACCTGGTCAGGACTGTGGGTCAGCTCAGGACTGTGGGAATGGCTCAATTGGGTTATTTAGCGTTGGGGCCTCAGGAGTTCAGCCAGAGATCTGAAGGTTTGCCAGAGGTTGCACTTCTAAGGTGCTTCATTCACATGATTGACAAGTTGTTCCTGGCCATTGTCTGAGAGTTTTAGTACCTCTCTATAGGCATTTCCACAGGGTTGCTTCAGTGTGTCCTTACAGCATGAAAGCTGGCTTGTGAGAATTCCAAGAAAGCAAGGTAGAAGCTGCAATGTCTTCATGATATCATCTCAGAAGATCTCTTGTGCCCTATAATATTATTCATACAGAGTCAGCTCTAATTTAGTAAAAGAGGGGGCTATGCAAAGGCAGGAAGTTCATGTGGTGAGGATCACTGGGGGTTATCCTAGAATTTAGCCACCCAATCAGGTATTGATTTATGTAATATTTATTTTTTATTATTATATTATCATTATCAACATGATGATCATGATGATGATGATGATGAGCATTGTTTATTATAAAAAGGCTAATATGTGGTTGTTAGTTTATATCATTTCCTATCTTTATAATATGCTGTGAGATGGGTTTTATTTTTTTCCTTTTATTGTGAGAGAACAGAGAAAACAACTTGCCCAAAGTCACACAATTAGTAAGTAGCAGGATAGATGTCAATCTGATTCCAAATATCATGCTCCTTCATCCAGACCATGATGCTTTTCAGAAAATATTGTCAGCTCAGGAGTGATATAGCTAGATTATAAGTGCATATATGGTAGCATCTTAAATGGAGCACAAAGTACAGGAGATAGAGACATTAATGAACATCATCCATTCAGGCACTTGAAAGAAGTTTTTGGTATAATAGGCAAAATACATTTGAAAATAATGTTTACAGCATTAAAATAAGATTGCCAATATTCTTGCTATTGAAATTAAATTTAAAATAATCTTGAGATAAGTTATTTCTATTTAACCAATTATAAACAAATGCTCTCTTTGTGACTGTTTTAATATCACAATTTTCTTGTGCATTTCTTGTGATTTTAAACTTTTATAAACATGAAAGTGTTTATAGGCTTTAGTATTAAAATTTAGGTCTTATTTTTAAACTTAGCTGAAAGCATAAAGATAGTGATCAAAAATACTAGGAGGGGTATTCTTGATATTTGAGAAGTATGTACTCCACAAGTAGCAACCACTTGATACACCTCTTTAATCAGCACTAGCTGTTTTCCTCCTAAGGTCCATTTGTTAAAGGGTTGGGTCCCAGCTCCTAGCCCTGTTGGGAGATGATGGAGATGGTGGAGCCTTTAAGAGGTGGGGCCTAGTAAGAGCTCCTAGATCAATGGGGGCATGTCTTTGAAGGGGATACTGAGAGGCAGTCCCCTACCTGTCTCTGCTCCTGGCCACCAATGAACTCCCACCATGATGTACTTCTTTACCACCAGCCCCAAAGCAGTGGGGGCAATCAACTATAGACTGAAACCTCTAAAATTGTGAGTCAAAATAAAATTTCCCCCTTTTAACTTTATTTTCTCAGGAATTTTGTTACAGAGTATTTCTGACACAATACTTGTCGTTTTAATCAACTGCTATATGAATTCAGAATTTAAAAAGGAACTAGTTACATTTATGGTGGTATATAATCTAAAAGTTTTGTTTACTTTATAGTTTCTAGGTGATAAATAAATTATTAATTAATAGTAGATGAATATCATTCTTGACATGATAATATTTTAAGTTTGAATTTGGAAATTCCTTGACAAACTGATGCTCTAAATAAAATATAAGCTAAAGATCATCATTACTGAGGGCTTGTTCTCAATGTAGTTAGCTTATTTTGGTTTGAAAAAGTAGTGTGGAACATTCCCAATTCATAAATCATCTAGTTAAAGATTGGCTCATAATTACTGAAGGGCTGCATCACAGCAAATCAAAGCCCATCTTTCTGAGCATAATAATAATAGCTGGAGAAAGACTTTGTAGATGTTTAGCTTCTATCTACCAGTTATCTTTCATGTAGAAGGAAGCTTAAAGAGCTAAAAAGACTCCATCTCCTGTCCACTGTTTTCCAACCTGTGATTTCTCTGCATGATCATCACCTGACAGTTTAAAAATGAAAATTCTGTGGTCCTTACATATCTTCTGAATCATGTCTGGAGGTGGCAGTTGGTAACCAGCATTTCTGGATAATTATGTATTCTAAAGTTTGAAAATTCCTGTAACAACTCTTAAGACTTTTCTACTCTGATCAGGAGAGAAAGGGAAACTGTCACATAGGATATAAAATCTGAAAATTAAATTGTAATTTCCTAAATCTCAATATACTGTTAAAAGGAAATATATTCTCAAAACAAAGTATTATATTCAAATATTTAAAACTTCAAAAATAAAATTAATTTTAAATAATAGTGCTGTTATATTCATCTGTCTTGAGTTGTGCATATTAAATCCAGTGGCTTCCTATACATTCTCTACTTCACCTTCATGGCAATCTCATAGGGTTGGTATTACTGTCTACATTCCGATTTTAGAAGAGAAAAGTGAAATCAGAGAAATTGTCATCTGTCCAGAAGGTGCCTAGAGAATGATTAACAATGAAACATGTTTAACTTCAGATGCTATACTCTATCATTAAAGATTTATGAAGATGTAGTATTCAATTCTGATATCTTTAGGAAAAATGTGAGATATTGAAAGAAAATTAAAGCTAATTCAAATTGTATTGTAGTGTTTATATCAGGTTGAAATGGAATATCCATCCATGTTTTGTATAGAGTTTGTATGACATGCATAGATAGATCCTGATTATCATTCAGTGAGTATTAAATTTAAATAAATATATTTATCTCCAATAAGAGTATTTAAAATTTTAAAATTCTTTAAAAATACATTATTTCTTTCAGCAGTAACTTCTCATGACCAAGTAAATAATGAAAACAACCACCATCAATACATAAACACACGTGACAATGAGCTCAATCACCTATCTTCTGTTGGATAATTCATATTTTGTAAGCATGTGTCAAGTTCAGGCAATACATTCTCAATATAAAGTTTGATAGAAAATATATTTTGTGGTCTTTGAGATAGTCACATGCATTCATTACATATTTGGACATTTACTGATTAGCCACAATTTGTTTACTTTAACAAATGTGTTTTGGCTCAATCTATAGGAACTCAAAGAAAAATAAGGAAACAGATATGCATACTTCAGTGATATTTGTGGTAATTATTGTGGAAGAAGTCAGCACAACATTTTATGATGTCTTAGTAAGAGTGAGAATGAACCTAAACTGGTGGAGTATGGTGCATTCCTGAAAGACATATTGTAATGAACTTTAAAGAATAAGTATGAATGGGGGAAAAGAAGTAGGAAATGGAGAAAGAAGGGTAAAGGAAGGAAGTTCTGGAAGCAATTCCCTTTGTTTTAAAGAAGTCTAAAATTTAGTTGAACACAATCTATAGTATATATCATTATAGGAGGAAGAAAGTGTTGAGACAGGCATGGGGTGAGTCAGGCAGAAGGCAACCAGAGGATGTACCTATTTGACTAAATGAGGTCCAGGTTGGGCCAACCAGCCTTCCTCTCCTTTGAATGTAAGTCTGAAGAGGAGGGGCATACATGGGTTTAACTCACCTGGCGATGGCACTGTGAAGACCCAGCCCTTCAGGGTGTTTTAGTAAGAGATCCCAGAAGCTACTGCTTCCTCCTAGTCTTCACCCTCTTCTCTCTGAAGTCTTCTCTGCCCACATGTTTTAGACTGCACACTATTCCTTTTCCACTTCCTATGCTCCATGTTTCTCATCAGCACTTCTGCCACCTATATTAGCCCATATTTTATTTATCTACTTCATTCTGTTGTAACATAATTCCCATGTTTTGCGTACTAACTGCATTTTATCCAGCACATAGAACACAACTTGGCACCTAGTAGACTTCAGGAGCCAATAAAATCCTGACTTATTTGGGGTACCTTCTGTGTTTCCTTATCAATCCACTACAGGTTTCTCTTTCCTAGCCTACTCATGAGTTTCTATTGCTTGAAATTACTTTCACTAAAGAGCATTTAAATATATAAAATCCTTTCAAACATATTTTCTCATCAATTCTGAGCAATGTCTGTACTATTCTTATTACTCTGAAAATAAATGAATCTTAATGTAATTTAATAATTTTTACATATTCATGTTTCATATTATAGATATGAGGCTCAAATCTATGTCTCCAGGTCTTACTTCATCTTGAAAATGGAGATTTAGATTTTCAATATGGAGATTTCTTGGAGACTCCTTCTTCAATGATTGCCCACTGTGGTGTTTTATCCTGCCAGTACTCATGGGTTATTCTCTATATCCAGTTGAAACCTTTCCTATTCTTATTAAGATTCATGTTTACCTCCAGGTTTCTTACTAGACATTGTGAACACTTAGAGGGCACTCCAATTCAAAGAATCTTTCTTCTGAGTGAGAAAAAAATGACTGGGTCTCTCTTACACATTCTTTCCCCTAGACTATCCAATGTACATGATTTTTTCTATCCTCTCTTCTTAAGACCTATAGTTAATTTAATAAACTATGTTGGCAGCATTCTATATTAAATGCCTATATTTTTGAGACTGTGTTATACTAACTGGATAAAATAAGTAAGATCAGATTAATATAATATGAACAATATGGATGATTTTCTGGGCTATGATTTTATTAGCCCTTTCTCCATAAAAGCACAAACTACCCTACTTTTTGTTTAGTTTATAATAAATGACAAGTTCCCTTCTCATAATTAGCTGTGTTTGATATACTCAGATTTCCCTAAATACATCCTTTTTTACTGTCATTTAAACTTTACTACTAGATATAGGAAAAAAATTGAAAATTACCTAAGAGCTCCAAGTATCTTTAACTTTAATTCAATTATAATTTTTTATGAGGTTAAATCTCTTCAAGTTTGTATTATCAATGAATACCTTTTAATCTTATATATACTTTTGGAGGGATTTTATGTGCCAGGCATGATGGAATGTTCTGGGAAATTCTCGTGAAATAAAAAATACTTTCTTGGAGTTTGTCTATAATAAGGACAGCTGCATTAAGCAAAGTGTAATCTTTCCAGTGAGTTTCTCAGTTTTACTTTCCTTTTTGAAAAGTCAAATAAAATTTCAAACAAAAGTATTGTTTCCTATGTTCATTACCTAAAAACTAACTCATACTCAATCTCTTCAGTACTAATTGCATTACTACATTGAAATCCTTGCCTCCATTGATATTTTTGTAGTGTCTGCCAATATTTATTTCCATTCTAATTTCCATTTTGGAATAATAAGCGAAATCTACTAAGACTGCTACAAATCTATGCTTTCAGTCCTGGATTGATTCTCATTCTGCTTCACCTCTATTTCCCCAATGTGGACAGAATCCCCACGTTCCCACTCCTCTAAAGTATGTAATGCATTTATCCCACACATTCTTGGTGAAATGATCAATTTGAGGTCATTTGATGTGGATTACTTTGTCTTCTTTTTTTGCATTTACTTTTTTTTTCTTTCCTAAGAGGATGAGGCATTCTTTCTTCAAAGCTAATGTTTAAGTTCTTCCTTTAACTTCACCGTTTTGGATATTTCCAGCTTTCTTTGCTTTTTATAAGTAAACATGCTCAGGACAAAAAAAATCCATATATTATTTCATATTATTTTTATAATGCAAATAACCTAGCAAAGTGTTAAAAGAAATGCAGGGGGTGTAGTTATTAAACAAAACAGTCATTTTTCTTTCTAAAATATCATGCTAGTCTGGGAACCTGCTATTTGCACAACTTCTCAGTTAAAGCAGAATTATTTTTTTCCTCATGATCATGACCAACCAAAGATTATATTGGATGAACATGTACATGACCTGACTTAGGCACAGGAAAGGACCTAACTAAAATGTTGGGGTCTAGGGTCTATAGAATGTTTGGGAATTGCAATTGGGTCTATAGAATTTGGGAATTTTTAGAAAACTAAAAATCTAGAGAAAGTCTGCTATGTAGAAAATTTGCCTAGGATGGTCTATTAGATCCATGTCCCTGGACCAGTCAGAAATTGTGGAGTTATATATGTCTAAAAATTACTTTTCTATGTATATTTGTGTGGTGGTTATTTTGAAATTCCTTAGTACTTATTTTCTAAAACATAGTGTTCCTCCTCGAAGTCTTTCAAAATTGATGAATTTGAAGTTATTGATTCTTTTAGCAAAATGCTACTACACTTGCATGGTTCTGCACTAAAATATTTATTTTAACCTGTTATGTGTTACAACTGTTCCCTGAAAATATCTAAAGCAAGCTCTTCATAAGTGCATCCTGGATGAAAGAAATGTATGTGTATGTAAATATTTGAACTACATTATATTAACACATGTGATTCTTTATACATTTAATATTTTAACACTAAACACAATATTATTAAAATAAAACAGTATATGTAAACAGTGATAAAGTATTAATCTTCAAAGAGTACATTTATAATATTTCAATGGAAGCTAATACCACTTTGTATTTCAAAAAAGGTTTTTTTTTTTTTTGTCTGCTTCTTTGAAACATAAATCAAAATACACTTGTGGTTTCCTATAAACCTACTGTAACTTCAAAGGTACATCATTTTAGAAAGAACAAATTAATGATGTGCTCAATATGATAAACAAAAATGCACAATAAAAGGGATCAGCAAATATATTATGTATATAAAGTGACATAGTAGCTCAGAACTGTCACTTCTGCATTATATTTTGTAGACAAAAAGAAAAAAATACAAGGTTGTTTTCTATGAGTCTTTTGTTTTCTTTAACAACATAAACTCTAAAATACTTAAGATGCAAGAATTAGGTTATTCTCATTGCTTCCTAAAGTCATTGCCCAACTTTTCTATTTAACTCTAGCAATTTTATTTGGTAATTTATTTATATTACCAAATAAAATGTTATTTTAAAATGGAAATAATAACATTGACTCTGTGGACTCTCAGTAACACAAACTTGTTTACTGTTTTTATATTCTACTTTTTAAATTTTGTAGATATCCTAAACTGTATTCTAAAATTAGTTAATTTCACAAACTGGTAATTTTAAATTTCTATTTGTATGTGTTTAAAAACTAAGTTATAATAGAAATTAAATGGGAAAGGAATGAATTACAAAATACAACTAAAATCTTTAAAAAATATAATTTTTTTATATATTTCTCAAAAAGACACTTTGTATTAATGTTCTGAAATAAAATATTTTATAGGCACAAAGGTATTTTACATAGTATTGCCCTTGAAAAGTTAATGCAATCATTTTTAATAAGCTCTTTTAACTTATGTATGAAGCATTTAAAGTGGTTTTTATACTCAGCATCAAAGTTTTCTAAATACAATATAGGAAAAAGAAGATGTTTATAAAAGAAATTATGCTAATATTTATAAAGCATATTAATGAACAGGCTAATTTTGACTGAGTGCCATCTTTATTGAAAATAAATATTTTATACAAGATTACATAAATATTCTATTGAATGTTCTACTCATGATAACCTCATATCTTAAGTTCTGTTATTATTTTCCAATAGTTGAGGAAAGTGAAAATAGAGAAATAATTTCACTTGTTAATAGATACATTCTACTAAATGGCAGAACCTAGTTTTGAACCATGTATTTACTTCCAGAGAATACTCTTTATAAAATGCATTTTTTTCTTGAAAATCTTTATTATTCATAAAATATTATGAAAACATAAAAGAAAAAAACCAATATAATAGGGTCACAGTGGGAAAGTTAACTGTAAACTAATATAAAAATGGGGTGGAAGATTTAAAGACAAAGCTTTCTTGTATCTGTGTCTAAAGAACAAATTAATGTGCTAATGTGATTTTGTATAATTTTCCTTATGCAACTCTAAGATTTCTTGAGTACAGAAGCCAAGTGTTTTACCTAACATTGTTAAATCTGTATAATAGGGACACTTAACAAGGTGTGCCAAATGATTTATGAATTAATAGAAGAGAACTAATTTTAGGCAGTCTCCAATTTACAAGTGAATTCATTAATTCATTCAAACAGCACAGACATCTTCTATGACAGACATTACACATCAATAAACAAACATGAATTGTGAAGTAAAATAAATTATATGCCCTCTAGAAGTTCACAGTCTAGTTATGAAGACAGATACCACCAAAATTAAATGTACTAGGATAAACAATGCAAGAGCCATTCAGTAAGTATGCTATAAGAAAGGGAGGATTTAAGTTAGTAACATTCAGGGATGATATTCCAGGAGGAAAAAGCTTCCAAAATGTATTTACAAGACAAAGCAAATACAAATTCAAAAGCATCTAACTTTGGTTAGCTTCAAGGGTAGTAGTACTCAAGGATGGTTAAAAAGGAAAATAACTTCTAAAATGTGATGGCAAATTAAATCAAGCATATGTACTCAAAATGATAATAATTCTGGGTAAGTCAATGTGTTCAAGGTTTTCATTCCTTGACCCCACCCCAATCTCCTTATTCTTGCCAAGGTCATTTCTTCTACTACCATAGTTTTCCTACCCTGTAAGCAGATGTCTACCACAATTACACCTGCAACTCAGACAGATTCCTCTCCTGAGAGCCAAACCTGTGTCCAGCTGTCTACTCAATCTGTCAAAAACAGAACTCAGCAAATGGTTTTCCAAACCTGCTCCTTTTCCATGTTCTTCTCATCCTTACTTACTAGGAACTTTGGAATTTACAATTTTATTGTGTCCATTTTTATTGTCTCCTATATTAAGCAAGTTCATAAATTCTTTTAACTTTCCCCTTGTGCTTAACTTCTCTTAGCTCCCATCTTTGCCGCCTCTGCTATGGTACATGGACCATAGCTCTGAGTACTACTGCTATTGTTGTGGTTGCTTGTTTGCTGAGCTCTTTCTAATCATCTGGCACTGTGCTAAGGAAATTAAATGCTTCATCTCAAGGGCCTGGAGAGTGATTTTCCCAATTCCAATTTCCCTCCTCTCCAGGTATTACCTGAAACATGAAGCTATTTTAGCTAGGTATAAGTAAAATACATCTGTGAACTCTACCCTGGTAATCTTATAACCATTTGCTTCTATGAGGAAGTTATCCTAAGTTGGGATAGAACCAACACTCATATGATGCATAATAAGAAATTCTTCTCTTCAATTTTTAATCTAATACAACTCCTATGTACTCATTATGTCTATATGCCGGGCAATCTGCTTTTGTGTTAATGATTTAAAAATGAAAAGAAGGGCACTGTTCCTGTCCTTCTAAAACACACAGCCTTGCAGACTTCCATTAAGCAAAAACTTCTGCAAATAGAAGAGTTGTGATTGATTATCTATATGGAATCCCATGGGATATTTATTGATTTCTGTAGTTGATCTCACTGATATATAGAACATGCTTAAATTAAAGTTAGAATAGGTATTTTTTCTCAATTTCCCTTTATGTCTTTCATAGCAATTCCAGGACATAAGTTTATTAGAAATATACATATTACCAACTAGGAGAAAATTGTGTCAGTTAAAATTAAACGAGAAGATGCAATGAAATGAAAGTCTTAAATTTAATAATGCCATGTGGCTTTATCATAATGTTTCAAAGTCAGGGGATCAAGTTTTTATAAATTTCTGCCATAATACATCAATGGGATTAGAAATTATTTATCTTAAAAGACTTGTGCTCCTACATTTAATCAATACTTTAGGCATCAGCTTATAAGGAAAGATCATAGATCTATGTTTTAAAACACTAGATTAAACAGAAACTATATTACTTGATGTCTGAATTATTAATAACTCTTTGGGCATCTTTTGTGAACATTTCTTTTGTCTGTACAATGTGGAAATCATAACATTTCATCTGGATTATTTGGAAAGCTACTAAACTCTTCTTTCTGCTCCAGCCCCATTGCTACCCATGGGAGGATCCAGCATTTTAAATAAACAGTAAATCAAGCCTGCCATTCTTCACTGAAAATCCTTAGATCTCAAATCCCAAATCCTGAGGATGACAGTCAACTCTTGCTCCTATTTAAAATGATTCTGTACACTTTACTTACAGTCAATTCCAGTCTCCAGCTTATGTTCCAGTTATACAGAACTCTGCTTATCCCACATATTAGTGAGCAGCTTTGTCTCCTTCCTGAAACACTTCTAGCATTCATAATCATCAATGCATACCATTAGGTGACAAGCATCTCCTCAATTCTCTCATATAACTTGGACCTCTGCCTATATATTATTATGTAACCCTGAAGCCAAGGGGCTGTCTTTCTTATGATCTCTATAGGGCAAAGACAACTTTGCCTTTATTCATAATTTTTTTTTCTTGAGTTCACATGTGCCAATATTTGGTAGATATTTTCGAATGCATTTTAAAATTTTCAACAATATAAAGCTATAATGTGCTCCAAATAATAGTTTTAAAATAATACTGGGAACTAAGGCATAATGAAAATGATCAAATATACAAATTTGGTTCTTTGCTGAAAAGCCATAATTACTATAACTATGTTTGATGACGAAGATACCTTGTGCTGCTCTATACTAATTACCAATAATATCATCTGAGTGAAAATTCTTTATGCATTTGAGAGCTCCTTTCCTGTTACAAGTGTGAAAATATATACTAATCAAATTTTTAAATTTTCTCAATAAAATAAGAAAAAAACGCCAATGAATGAAGAATGACAAAGAGGTATAAAGAAAAAAAAAACATTTTCAAAAAGTTTTTGGCTAGATCCTATACAAATGTATTTAAATATGATAAAATTAAAATTTTTCTTTGATCACTCATATAACTGATATTTTGAATATGCCAACTTTGTGTGGTATACAAAGGCCTAGTATTAAGCAAAATTTCTTTTATATATTCCCTGTTAATACATAGTTAAGCCTCACTAACTACCTACGTGTTTAGAAAAAATGATGTGTTGCATAATGTGATAATTTTTATATTTTAATCATTTATATTTAAAAAAATATACCCCAGTATATTTGCCATATCCTTGTGGTGGAGACACATTGACAAAATGGTTTTGAGGATTATAATAAAGCATGATAACTGTATCCATAGTGTTCTAAGCAGGAAAGGGGGATGAAAAATACTTAATATAGCATGAAGTAATGAAGCAGAGTTTTGTGGAAGACCTAGCTTTGAGATGAGTCTTTAAGACAATATTTTTCCAATGGGCAGGTTTAATGAAGAAACAGTCAATCACAAGAAACATATAAACAATTTCCTGGGAAAGAAGTAGAACAACAAGCTGTGTGTGTTCCACATCATAAAGGACATTGTATGCCAACTCAGGGAGATGAACTTTATCCTTTAAGGAAGGGAAATACATACATTATTTGAACCATGGAAATGGCAGATCACTATGTTTTCATACTTTGTGATAAAGTGTTTTTCTCTAATTTTTCAGTGGATATTAGGGGGCAAGGGAGTTAGCCATGTCTACACACAGGCCTGACACATATGTCATTAATGCTAGAGTTTAATGATAAAGAAAGGTACCTTAAAGATAAATATTTCTTCTGTGGGCTACATTAGATCATTGCCCTTGCCAGAAATTAATTATTTTGATTAGAAGAAATGGTTTGAAATTTTTGCTTTGTTTATTGACAGTAATAGAGTGCTTGTTATTATTTTACACAAAAGCTTACACAGAGTTCCATTAAATAAAACAAGTAAATTCATAATAGGGAACAACCACTGGATGAATGTATTTAATTTCTAGGAAATGAGGGCTCATCAATACCTCTTGGAGGGCTCACAGTTTAAGTCATGATAAGTGAATCTACGAGTTTAGTAGAGCAGATAAACATATTTATTTGCAAACATAGAACTGTGAAGGGATAATTGTGAAAACATGTTGGGATATCATTATTATGGACATAAAATTAAGAAAAAATTCATTGTGTTCTAATTTATTTACATATGTATACACATACATATATTAAATATATAAACATGTATTTAATTTTGCTTTAACATAGGTTTCCTATTTGTACATAATATAGTGTTATAAATTGACTGTAATAATACATACAAATATTGAAAGGTGTTTCTCCTATAGGCATTGAGTCTTAATTTTTTTTCAATTAAAGCATGTTCTAGGCAACTGTACTCAATAACTTAGCTTTGGGTGATAATTAATTCATTAAACATCAAGTACAATCTGGGTTTTGGCACTATCCAGGGTCCATGCACCTCTGAATAAAAAAAATGCAGGCAGTATATTCATTGTAATAGGGAAGTAAGAAATCATACATAAGAAAATTAAATTTAAATCAAGTGATAGATATTCTGTACAAAAATTATTTGCATGTATATGTGTAAATGTCTAAATGTATCTGGCTAAATTAAAATGCAATGTAAAATAAAATCATGTTCTGAAGATATCTTTAGCTTCTCATTTTTACCTTTGAACTAGTTAGGTCAAACATATTCTAAATCATGCTCTTAAAATCTAATAGCATACAATTTCAGCACAAATGACAGGGATTTTGGATGCTTAATGAGAAAGTGGAGCTAAAATTTGGTATTATTCATGCTGAGCTATCTTAAATGTTTTTGCATATGTTACCTCCTATGCTGGAATAATGTTAAGAAAGTAGGTATTAGAATACCAACTCCTTGAAGAAGGATCATTTCAGAAGCACATTCATGCCATTCCATAATGAGAACCACTTGTGAAAATTTAAACATTTATACGAGACACATTTTTTTTGACAAATGGTCTGTTACTTTTACAGCATCTCATTGCTTTTTACAATGTTTTAACCAAAGAAAATATACTTCCTTGAAAAAGGTTAATGTACACAAGAAAAATAATTGTTTAATTTTTTTTTCCTTTGAACATAAAGGCAATGAATCAACTATGATAAACTCTTATGTTTTAAAAACTGTCTTTTCTTTTTTTTCCCCTCCAAACCCAAAACAATAGCAACAAAAAGATAAACACCCAAAGTTAAAGACATTGATTGGTATTGCAAACCTCAGAATCAAATATCATTTTGAAAAATTAACAATAAAGGAGAACAGAGCTTATGTTTATATTTTACCTGAAATCCAAGGGGTTTTACATGACTATGCTATTAACACCATCCAAAAAAAGGAGAGGTTAAAATTGTTACAGTGTGTTTTCAAAGAAAATCAACTGCCACAAAAGGTGTCAGCAAGATCTTCAAAGAATTGTAAAAAGCCTGTGTCATGACTAAGCATATGGAATTACTGACCCTTAAACTTTAAGACGTTCAAGTAGAATACCTAATGTCAAAAGCTGCTCAAGTGTCAGCTACAGGATATTGTAAGCAATGTTCATATCTCAGTATAAAGAGAAGGAAAAAGTAATAATTCTGTGAACAGCCCCAGGGCACTTGCATTTTAAATCACTGCCACAAAAAGCAGATCACCACTGGGAAGAGAACATATTCTGGAACAACACAGACTTGCACTATCAGTAGGCATCAGTGTAAAACAGGAGAGGCGACAGGATTAAAAATAGAAGTATAGAAAGTGGAGAGAAAGAGAGAGAGAGAATAATCTACTGCTTACAGTTTACAAAGGCAAGAGACTTTTAAAAATGTGATGTGCATTTATTCAAGGTTTCCTTTAAAAATACGCTGACTACTTTTACTCTATTAATTCTCTTGGTCTTTGTATTTTTTTTTCCAGAACATTATGACTATACAGCCAAGATTGTTAAACAAAAGTCTGTTTGGATTTCCATAATGTAAAATATACAGAGAAGAGGTTCATTTTCTCTTTCATGTAATGATGATATGACTGAATTACAATGTAAACCTTAGCACTGAAAGATGCAATTTAAAGATAAAATGAGGTAGGATCTGATTGAGGTTAGACTTAACCATTTTCTAGATTTATGGCTGATTTATTCACAGGCAATTGAATTACATTTAGTAGGTAACAGCTTTGTAACTCACATTCACATTTGTATTATAAATCATTTTGACTTTTTGATAACACAGACAATCTTCCATCTTAATGAGCTTCTACTTTACCTTGAATTGATAAATATACTAAACATGGTACTTAAGACTACTGTATTTTTTATTGCTTGTACACTGCATACATAACAAAATTAAATAACATGAACTATTTGAAGCTATGTATATGAAATATAACACATTTTACTTAGCCCAGGGGACTTGGTTTGCAAAGTTCCATAAAAATGTCTTTTAATTCTATTCTCTCTGTGATGAATAAGGAAAGTAACTGTGCAATGTACACATTACAGCCATAAATAATATGGAGAAAAAACACATCTCAAAAACTTTTCAAGGATATAAAGATTTAAAATCCCTGTGAAAAATTAAGTGTCTACTATTATTTTGTTTGAATTCACAGAGAATCCAATGACAGCCCATTTCAATACTTTAAAACAGATTAAGCTGACATGCACATTGTCCATTCCATAATCCTCTTCAATACTTTCACACTTTTCAGTTTTCCCTTCTTTATATTTCCCATTATTAAAAGTTTGACTACATATTAACTTCCTAAGTTGTGAAGCCATTTAAAGCACACTTACTTGAAAAGTATAAAACCGGGTCCCATTAGGAGGATGCACTTTAGGGGAGCCAGAAACGGTGTTCATATCCGAGAAAATCATTTCTGATCACAGAGACAATATAATCCACAAGGAGCTACAGATGCAGAGCAGAGAGCTTAGCGTACAGATAAATCCGTGCATGCATTGAGGGAGACTACAGGGTAAAATGAAATCTGCCCCATCCTTCTTAGATACACAATGATAGCATTTTGAATCTTTCTTCTACGTTTGAAATCTAAGCTGAAAGGGCATCAGCCACCGGCCTTTTGTGCAGCTAGTTCTTTAGAACAGACAATGTTTTAAAAAATTTTAAAACACAGAAGGAAAAACGCAAGAACCAACGATAAATGGAGCTTGTGCAGAATCTGGCAGTGCTGAGGACCTGCCCATCTGTTCTCAGTGATAATCACCTCCCTCCACCACAGTCTAGCGGAGTGATTATGCTAAATATCCTGGTTAACCAATAACATACAGTTTCATTTCAGGGAAGCATGCACAGTGTAATTCAGAGGACCTCTTCTGACTAACCTGAAGCATGTTTCACATACTACTTTAAGCTGCATTCAGTTACAAGTTATTGTTTTTTCACTCTTATTTCTGTATGTTTTCTTCATAATCCTCAGTATTTTCAATAAGATGATAATATTTTTTACACATTTTTTAAAAAGAATTCTTTTATAATTTATAGAAGCAAGTATACCACAGCTGGCTAAGATACTGAGGGGCAATGTATAAAATTCAGTAAGTCTCTATAATATCAGAACTAATAACAAATACAAAGCAAATACTGAACACCAAAATAACATAATATATCAGTGTTACCATTATTTTCTCATTTTCCCATCTTAGCTCAAAAAATAAGCTTGAAAATAACAATGCCTTAAAAAGTAGCATAAATTTATTTTAAATAATTTATTTCATATACAAACTTACACAGAGACCAATTAATATCTCTGAAGATTTCTAACTGAAATTCCAAAAATATTAACTGCATAAAAAGTTATTTGCAAAATATGTTCATTTTTTCTATGCCTTTAACAAATTATTCAGTCTGTATAAAAGATCATATTCAGATGACTTGACAACTTCTAGAGGTAAAAATAAATGTTCCATTTACACATGGTTCAAAGGCGGAGACTTCAGGAAGACATAAAACAGAATGATCCAAAAGTGTTTCTTTGTGACTGTATCTAAGTTGACATAGTTCTATACAACCAAGAACCAGGAATCACAGGCTTTGAACTGGATTCTACAAAAGGAAGGTGAAAGTTCTTAAAACAATCTATCATTAATTTGTACTTTAGATTCTCTAATTATGCTTTCAATTTATAATATCAGTGGGTAGAAAGCAAACATTTTTTTCTGTTTCTTTGATGGGATTCCTATAATCACATAAGTTACGTGTATAGGTAATTATTTAACAAGTAAACTCCTACATAAACCAGAAAATATTTTTAAATAAAATTTTAAGTAGAGGAAAAAAGTTTTAATTAGAGGATTACAGATTTATAGAAAATCTGCTAAGAGAGGATAAAGAGTTCTACTGTACCCTTCAATCAGAGTCCCCAATTGTTACAATCTGACATAATCATGACATATTTATCAAAGTGGAGAAACTGAAATTTGTACATCATTAACTGACTCTAGACATTTATTTTTGTTGTCACATATCTCTGGTTTCTCTGGCTGTTGAAGTTACTCAGCATTCCTCATCACCCTGGTAAGTCTTGAGAAGTCATGACCATGTATCCTATGGTCTTATGTTTTAATCAAACATATTTGTCTGATGTTGTCCTAACTTTTTGATGAGGGAACTGGGTACTGTGGAAGAACACCATGAGAACCATCCTTCTTGTCACATCACATCAGTGGTACATAATATTCATAGCATTAATAGTGATCTTAACCTTCATCCTTTGGCTAAGTAGTGTTTGCCAGCTTTGTAACTGTTGTTATTTTTCCCTTTCCATACTTTCTCTTTGGAATTAGTCACTAATCATGCTAACTCTTTAACAGTATGGGAAAAGGGATGAAATTAAGCTCTACAATTAAAGGAGAGAAATATATATATATATATATATATATATATATATATATATATATATACACACACACACACACACACACATACATATATATAAAATTCTGTAAAGAAAATTTGTCACTTCTTAAATCATTTTAATCATTCATTTATATCAGTATAGGTGCATATATATTTATTTAACCCTTTGGGTGATGATTTAATATTATGTATTTGGTAATATTGACCCTGCTTTGGCCATTGGCAAAATTAAAATTGGCAATTAGCTCCCCTCCCATGTCCCTTGGATATGCTACCACCCATTTGTTTTTGGAGCACTTGCATGGCTTTTAAAAATGATTGTCTCTTACATAAATCATGTCTGATTTCCTAAAACTGTTAATCTCCTTAACCATAACTATACCACTGTAGGTAAACCTAAAAAATTATGTTTTCTTTTCACAATTATTTAGGCAATAACAATATTCCATTTTTCAAATTTATGTTTTCCCTCAATTCTTAACCCACAAGATATTCACACAAATGAATTTCCAAATTTCTCTAATGACTATATATGATTAATAGCAATAGATATTAGTGATATATGTGAAAATGTGGGTTCACCCCACTGCTAGGCCCGTGTTAGAATTGCATTTACTTTTGTAGGTTAAAAGCATCTAACTCATGCTCTTAAAGAACTGTGAGTAGAAATAAAGTCTCCAACACAAACTTGCAGCTTTGGGGAGCTTAGGATTTAGGGGGGAAACATTTGCCAAGTAGATTAGTACTGTGCATATATAACCTCCATGTAATTTTATGCTTATCTGTAAATTGGTTCTGACATCATTTAGACGATTAAATTCACCATCTTCCTTGTTATTATTGAAAAGCCAATAAATCAAATATTCTGGCATGATCTCACATATTTTTGAATAATCTCATATACATTTTGAATTTGCATCAGCAATAATTTTAATTTATCTGGTAATTACACTTGGTTTTGCCTCATATATCTTTTGCAGGATGGATAGGAAAAAGGTATAAGTTACCCAGGAGGCAGTAGGGAGAAATTATATGCCTTTTCATTCCCTGTACATTATTTTCTCTTACTACATTATACTCTTTCCCAATATTGCTTGAGTTAAAATTTTTCATTACTAAGATTATAATTTGTTAATGCAAAAATGTTACATATACATGTAAATGATAAAGTTTAAAAATGTTTAATTTTTCATAAGTTTATAAGTGTTAAAAAATGTCAGTTTTGGAAAGATTTGCATTTACAAATATTATTAACATACAATATAAAATAAAATAAATATAACAAAATGCTGATAAATATTAAACATGAAAAGTACAATATTATTGGAATTGAATGTCTTGTGAAATGATTGAATATTTTTTCAAAATAGCTTATATATAAATTTTAACATACTGTTAGAATGAGACAAAATCCTAATTTTCATTTTTATAGATTTGTTGAGAAATGCAGTTCATAGAAATAAGTGTATGGTACAGTAAAAACATATGCTATTATGATATTTTTAAATGACAGTATTACTAATTTTGTTAATTCCGCATATACAGGAAAGTCAAAAGATATTTTACAATCAATCATTATTCAGATACTTTGATTATATCATCAATTCTTTCTTTTCATTTTTCTTTTGATACCAGGGACTGAAATCAGGGCCACTTTACTACTGAGCCACTTTCCTAGTCCTTTTATTATTTTCTTTTGAGACATGGTCTTGCTAAGTTACTTAGAGCCTCACTAAATTTCTGAGGCTGACTTCACAGTTGCAAACCTCCTATCTCAGCATCCCAAGTTGCTGGGGTTACAAGTATATGCCACTGTGCCCAACTAATGAATTTTATTGAAAGCTAACGATAAAAACATACCTGGATTGAAAAATGATGTTTAACCTCTCTATTCAAGATATTAACTTTCTCTACATCAAAACTTATATTTTCAGTGGTTCTTTAGTTTGGCCCTTGAAGTTTTGTATCTCTGGGATAATGCAATATAGCAAGATTCATCATAAATATGCTATCCTGAAAGGATAGAATGATTTTAATGCATGCCTCCTTAACTAAAAAACTGTTCACAGAATTATACATTTCAGGACTAATAGAAGAAAATAATTTTCTTAAAATATTTCTATTCTTGTATTCTTTGAAGAGTCTTTGCACTTTAATTTAAAATAATTATCAAACATCTATCCTTGTAATCAAACACATATCAGGGATCTGATAAATGTAGACTGAACAAAAGTACTGTTTATACAATATGATAGAAGTGATTGAAATAAACATTATTTCTCTCTCATATGACCAATAACTTGTTAGCTGGACTTTTGATTTGATTAGAGATTCAAAACTTCAACCATTTCTCAGAACACAAACAAGAAAATTAAGTGTGCACAGTGAATTCAGCGTGCCATGCCTCAGTCTCCTCCTCTGTAGAAGAGGATCATAATGCCTCATCTAAAATCTTTCCTCACAATTAAAGAAGTGAAAAATGTAGCACTAATCAACAAAACCACTCACATTTCTTTCCCTTTCCTTTCTGTAAGTGGAAAATACAGAGAGTAAAACCTCGAAGACTATAAATTGCTAATGCCACTTGAAAGAATAGATTTCAGGAACTTCCAAAATTCATTATAATAAAAACACAAATAAATAGGGCATTTTAAAACCATGCTGTCAGATCATTAAAAATAATTCTTTCACTCATAAACTGTATGTTTAGAATTACATCAAATATCAAATATAATTTAGTATTGAAAGAGAAAAGTTTCACTTAAGAATATTTGGGTATAGTATCTAGCCATAGCATACACCAGAACAAATCTTTAGAGAAAATGAAGTTATTCACATTGAAATATGCTTTTTATGTATGAACTAAACTTTACTCATTCATAAAGAAAAAGTGATGGTTTTGATTTTTAAACTTAGAAATTGATTCCTAGGGTATTTTATTAATTTAAAAATGCATATATATTAATGTAAATGGTACATTTATCCCTGTAGTACTATGATTATTGATCTTATCATTTATAATTAAACTGGAACATATTTAAAGGGAGAAAGGAAATCCATGAATCATTATGCTAGAGCAATAGACATAAACAACCAGGACTTGGGTCATTACTATTCATGGTAAACAGAAAGGTATGTCTACCCTTGAGGGGCTTTTAATCTACTTTGAAAGAAGAACACCTACTTTAAACATTTTGACTCCATGAGGATTATACAGATTAAATCAGAGTTAAAGCAATTAAGCACATGAGGAAATTCACCAGAGCTGATTGATTAGAGCTGACTTCACGAAAGTAAGTCATCTGAAAACCTAAGAGGGAGAGAGAACAAACAAAGCACCTATGTGTCAGACATGCATGTGTCATTTAATTTGATCCATATACCATCTTTTGTCCCATAAATATATTAATTTTGTATGAGAAAACTGAGATTCAAGGAAGATAATACCTTTGCAAGGACAGAGTGACTATTCTAACTTGAAACAAAAGGAGGAGGGACCCATTCCATAACACATATCCCTTCCTTTTCCTTTTCTCCCAACATCCACTATTTATTTATTTATTTATTCATTCATTCATTCAACTGTGCATTAATCAAGTAATAATTAACAAATGCCTTTAATTTACCTGGTACCATTTCCAGGCCCTAGGAACACAATTACAAAGTACACACTATTGATCTTTAAAGAGCTTTAAATTTGGTGGAAAAATCTCAAACTAACTAACAATAGGCAGTTAACTAGCAAGACAACTGCAACACAGTTGAGGAAGTGTTAAGGATTGATTTAGCTTCAAAGATTCCAAATGAGTTCATCTAGAGAGAACTTTACTGGAATGCTATGTTGAAGAGGGCCTGGTAAAAGAGGGTTGATGGTTTTTCTCAAACAGAATTATCAATGTTCATAACTTGCACAATGGTGTGAAATGACCAGAGAACCTGGCTGAAAGCACCTCAAGACAAAAGAAGTAACTGTGCTAGATTTGCACTTATAAACATTTTCTCAGGTGAAATTAGTAGAAACACTTAACCATCCACCAGTATGTTTCCTTAAAACCAAGTAAAATTAGAACATTCTTATCTGGAATAAAAAAGATATAAAAGGTAGAGGCATATTTTCATACTTTGGACTAGTATATTTTGACACCTTTATTTAAGTTGACAAATAGATGTCAAAGATTATTTTAGGTTGTCAAGAAACTTCATTCAGAGTTTGATTGCTTTCAATGTATCATAGGATATATTAAGTGTTAACTTGAAAGTAAAAAATGTATTGTAAAATACTTCACACAAAATAATATTTAATTGGCTCATGTTCAAAATAGCTGGTTTTCAGGTGTCTACTATATGAAGGGAAAATAATGTGTTTGTTTAAATTGCTACGGACAGAGTGCAGAGTGCCACCAAAAAAAAAAAAAAAAAAAGGTGCCTCAAGATGTACCAAGAGTAGTAAATGAAGAATATAAATGCTAGAAAGTTTAATTCCAGCTATCTTATACACTTGAATTTTTACAGAAAATGATTGAAAGTGAAAACATGGAAAGAATCACTGAATTATGCTTTTTTAAAAATGGAAACATAAAGAATCTAAAGCCAGACACTTGTTTTTAATAGATTCAGAGACCACTCACAGAAGTCATTCTCTTGCCTTGAGGAATAATTACTCTTAAGCCTCCTGTAAGAAATGTTATCAGCTGGGATTTATAGAAAATCAGAAAATACAGCCTGTAATTTTATATTCTGTCAATATAAAGATTTAGCTCAAACATTTTTATATCCCTTTAAAATAATTTTGGATTAAGAAGTGTTATGAGATATATTCTGTTTCAAGACAAGCAATTTGATTATAGCCTTTCTTTCATTCATTTATGGGTGTTGGGTAAAAACTTCAAAAATTTGCTAGTGTAATAGGAGTTAAAGGAATACACTGAAAGGGCTGCTCATTTTCTCTGTTTCTGATAAATGCCCAGGGGAAAAAGAACATACTAGAGGAAAAATAAGGAGGAGGAAGGGGAAAGAGAAGGAGAAAAGTGTGAAGGGGGAGAGGGGGAGAAGAGATTAGTATAACTTGTACCATCTCACTATAATAAAACAAATAATTTTGTCAGCAAGCATTCAGTCATAAGTCATTCCAGATGGGGTGCAATTTGCAGCCCAGATGGACAATACGTCCTAGTGAATCCATATGGATGGCATATGAAAGCTAGCTAAATATATGTTGTTAGCTAAATTCTCATTCTCTTTCTCTCTCTCCTCATATTTATCTCTAGATATATCTGAACCTTTATCTTTGCATCACAAAGTCTAAAAAATGCAGTGAGGATGACGTTGTACAGATAGCTAAAGCCCTGAATTTACTTTTACATCCTACTCCGGGTGTTCTACTGCCTGACAATCTCATTGGCTGTGCATGTGGCTGTAGGTTCATTCATTCACCCTACATTTATCTAGTGAATCATTACAGAAGAGCTGTGACATTCAAGACAACAGCCACAGTTAAATAGAAATAAGCGATCAGTGAGGGCATTTTGTACCACAAAAATGAGAAACTGCATCCAACAGATCTCATCCATTTCAGCAGTGAAACCTTGGATTAGAGGATCCCAACTAAAAGCAACTACCAATAACTCACAGACTTCCTTCCTAGAAAAGAGATTTTTTTTTAACCTAACTAAACATTTATTGAAGGTGTTCCAAAATACTAAGTGAAGTCCACCAATCCCCAAAAAACAAATGCTGAATGTTTTCTCTGATATAAGGAGGGTGACTCATAGTGGGGTAGGGAGGGAGAGCATGGGAGGATTAGATGAATTCTAGATAGGGAAGAGGGATGGAGGGAAAGGGAGGGGGCAGAGGATTAGCAAGGATGGTGGAATGTGATGGTCATCATTATACAAGGTACATGTATAAAAACCTGAATTGGGTGTCAACATACCTCATATACAAACAGAGATATGAAAAATTGTGGTATTTATGTGTATTAAGAATTGTAATGCAAAAAAGTACATATATAATGGCATAGATAGACATGAACATACTTCATATACAGAGATAAGAAAAATTGTGCTCTATAGGCGTAATAAGGATTGTAATGTATTCCACTGTTATCGCGTATTTAAAAATAATAATAAAATCAATTTTAAAAATAAAAAAATCAAGATATTCTTTAGAAAGTATTGAGATCATTCAAGATTTCTATCAAAATTTTAAAAAATCAACAGCATATTGAAATCAAAACATATTCTTTGATTTATAGTGGGACAAACATATTCAATATGGCATTTATTCATGTCTTGATGTTGATGTCATTTTTATACATTCTCATAAAGTTAATCTATGTGCACATGCAAGATATGTAGACGTGCACATATATGAATATGTGCATGTGTGTATTCACACACATACTGATATTAGAACTTAAATTAGAAATTTTAAAATGGCATCTTTCCATACTGTTATTAGAACTTAAATTAGAAATTTTTAAATGGCATCTTTCCATACCTTACTCATTCTTATTTTTACTTTGTTTTCTCTTCCCTTGAACTACATTTTAAAAAATGTTTTCAAGTATATCATATTCATAGGCCAGGAAGATCTTAGTATTTAAATTATAAATATTAACTTGCATAAATCTTTAGCATTCAGATTTTTTTTTGTTTTGGTGTGGTTTTCCTTCTTTTTTTCTGTTTTTATTTTTTGGTCCTTTAATGGACCAATGTTAGTTGATTAGAAGATCTCTTTAAACTTAAAACTTCATAATTTTATTATATTCTAAATTTATATCATGTTTTGAAACACACGATGTCAGACAGGTTTTATACAAATCATATTAAGTCTCCAGCACAAAATTAATCTCATCATGGATACCTGAAGTCCACAAAGTTCAAGTTTTCATAAGAATACCTGAAATAATTTTTGAATTATGTTTTTTATAAATATAAAAAGAGCTGCTTGAGAAATTTTGGCTTACTTTTTAGTATGAGAGCCATGTATAGACAATTATATATTAAAATTAAATTTGTAAATTCCCTACATGCTCTGTTATACAGTATAGTTTTAATGTTAAGTTTCAACTACATCTTATTACTAATTGGTAAAATTATTAGAAATTTGTGAATTAACAAAATACTTCTCTGGATAAGCTTGTACTTGTTATTTCATTCACTGTCCAGTTTCTATTTATGATCTATTATGCTCTGTGATAAAATTTTTGTATCAGGACACAAAAACTTCTGTCTCTTGTAGAATTTGGAATTTTTAATATCAGAAAGAAAAATTACTAGCTCAAGTTGGAATTGCAATACGCTGACTTAGTGTGTGAAAATTTTGGATTCTGTGACTTCTTCTATATCACTACCAAGGACCAGTATAGCACATGACATAGAGTAGGTAGCTAATAAATATTTGAGAAATATTTGGAACATATTGTATCTGAAAAGCCCTTAATTCCTCTGACTCTTTCGCTTTTCTCTTTTTGTGAACTGCATTTTAATATTATTTTATTTGATTCACCAAATAATCCTGAGAATGAAAAAGCAGATTCTTGTAGTTAGTAAGTGGTATAGCTAACATTTAACCTTTGGGTTGAATGCACTACTCTGTGTATAATTGGCAAGATTGTAGTGAATGACTGGAGAAGAGAATAACCAAACATAGATATTCTAACCAACAATCCATAAAATTTTATTAAATACTGCCTAGTAGTTTAAATGGTTTTTCAGACACTTTAATGGATTATTTTCAGATATAGGAACACATCCCATTGCACACCTGAATATATCCAATCACCCAAGGGTATTGGGAGAAATATCATTTGAGGTAAAATAAAATTTCAAACAGAATGAGGTAGATGTTCTAATGCTTTCAACATTATGCTATTTTGTTTATACCATCTCAGAGAAATATTTATGTTAATAAGGTTAGAAAAAGTGAAGAATCAAAACTAATTCTACATAAGGGCCTTTAAGATACATTATCATGGCTAGGATGAAATCACAAAAAAAAGCCGATTTTTTAAAAAAGAAATTTAGATAGATCGATATTACAATCAGAATCCTATGTCTAAAATTTAAAAAAAGATTAGAAGAAATTGCAACCAGGATAATATTCAGCAAAAACAGGGAGTAAACTAATGCAATCTTCAGGCCACCTTATTCATTACTCTTCAAAACCTTTATGGACACAGATGCTATGACAGCAACTGTATAATTTCCTCCTTAATTTTACTTTCTTCAAGAATTTTCTTTGGAAGACAAAGCCAACCACTATCTTGTTTTATTTTGTATTAAGAGCAATAACAATGCCTCTGTAGTTATCATTTATTGAATAATATTATATTCCAAACATTGTTTTACCTTGCATACAATTCTCAAATGGAGGAAATTTTAATTCTTCAGTTATATATAAGGAAGCTGTCTTAAAAAGAAATCATGCAATTTGTTTAAGATTACATAGATAATAAGTGGAAAAATCAGATCATTTGAAATCCAGTCTAATTACAAAGCTACAGTGTAAATCAAAATTGTATCTTTGTACTTCCTTATCTGACATCAGCTTTAACTCAGTGAAGAATATGAAAAAAGACTAATGAATACCTTATTGATTAACTGATTTCATACATAAAAAAAAATTTTAGACGACTATCTGATTAACAACTTATTTTAATCATACGGAATTGTTCACATTTTCCTAATGAATCAGATGTGGGTTGTGAAAGATAGAAAAGAAAAAAGGATAAGTGCAAGATCTTTGGCCTGAGCAGATACTCAAAACTTTGGTCCTAAATAGTGAAAAGATAAAATAAATTGCCACCAAATGAGAGGGGGAAGGCTGCAAGAGAAGCAAGTTTGAAAAAAAAAATTCAGTGTTAAATTTTGCAAATGTGTTGAGTTTGAGGTTTCTGTTAGTCATCTAAATAGAGATGTCACATAGGTAGGTGGATATAAAAATATGGAGACCATAATTGCATACAAATTGAAAACCAAAAGACTGAAATGAGGTCAGCAAAGAAGTGGTGTAAACAAGGAAGATGTCCAAACCAGAGACGTGGGAGACCAACAAAGAAGTAATGCATAGGAGCAATTGATGACATTGGAGGAATACCAGGACAGTCTTGTGATTAACATGAATGAATGTATGGGGCTGGGGTTGTGGCTCAGTGGTACAGCGCTTGCCTAGCATGTGTGAGGTACTGGGTTCAATTCTCAGCACTGCATATAAAAAAATAAAAGAAAGTTCATTGACAACTAAAAAAGAAATTAAAAAAAAAGAATGTACGAGTGATTATCTGTATCAAATACTGCTGAGCTCAATTAAACTGTGGACTGAGAATTGGCTATTAGATTTAAATATGTACAGGTTGGCTTCAATGGAGAGTTGATGGGGACAAAAATGAAGAGTATATAAAAAGTTTCTGAAGGAGAGAAATTGGAAGCTGGGTTTATACAACACTTCTTTGGCATACTTTTTCAAAGGAAAGCAAAGAAATAACAAGGAAATGGAAGAGTGGCTAGCAAGGAAAGGAGGGAGAGAAAAAAATATGCTGATGTGCTGAAAGAAAGTCTCCAGAAGAGAACAAAAGATTGATGATGTGGGATGGAAAGGGTACCTTTCTAGAGCAATGTCCTTGAGTAAATAAGAGAAGATATGATCTAAAAAAAGGAGAGATGGACTTAGAGAGGAGGCAGCTACCATCTTTGATAAAGGGGGAAGGCAGACCAGATGGGTTCAACCTGCTGGTAATTGTGGCAGTAGGAGTTTATACATGTTCAAGGGACCTAGAGAAAGCAAGAACATCTTCTGAGCAAGGTTAGAGAAGGAGTTTTGAATGTTTTGAGAAATGAATAACCCAATCTTTAGCTTGAGAATACAGCCTTGTCGATATAAAAATCTGTTAGCTAACATTTCCTCTTTGAGAAGTATATCTTTCTACCTTAAAAAATCTTTTTTTTTTTTTTTTTTAATGTTGGTGCTCTCTTCTAAGTTCTGGCAGTCATGTGGCCATTTTTGTGTTTTTGGTGAAACTGAATGAGTATATTCTCAAACCTAGATAAAGAAGAAAAAGGTTGAACGTCACACAGAAGTGGAATAATCATAGCACAACTTCATATTATACACATTGACACTGAATTAAAAATTACTATTAAAGTTATTAAAAATATCCCAGACCAAAACCTCTTAACTAGAAATACAGACACCTGAAAGGTTATGATCAAGTCATAATTGTGAAGCTTGCTGATTAGAGGGCACAAAGACACAGTTAAGAATTTATTATGTTATGATAAATTATAGGCATAGACTAATTTCTTCAGTTTATCTTCCTTTTGCTTGACATTCACCACATATAAATAAATGAAAGAAACATAAATATTAACATTTCATAACAAATGCAGAAATTCTTATTACAAATGCCTTCCTTTAATATCAAAAGGGCACATAATCAGTGACATGATTACAATGTGTGGAGAGCATAATCTACACTGGCGGTCACACTCACACAGAATACATATTAATCTTATTGAACTGATTAGGTGCAAAGATTGGACATGTCTTTGAATTCTGATTATACTATTCTTATTATTAAATAATCAATCCAGTACAGCAGTTAAAAGTATGGGCTTTAGTATTAAACTCATTTAAGACCACATTATTACTTTCTAGGTGAATAAAACTTGGACCCAGCTTCTCTGAGCCTCAGTTTTCTTTTCTTAAAAGTGGGAATTAATGCAAATTTTAGCTAACCAGGACATTGTGAAAATGAAGTGAGATAATGTATATAAAGCACTTACTATCATTGTCACCCCCTCAGTCATTCAGAATTGAAATATTCACCTTTTAAGTTTCCCTAATGGCACCACCCCTGAGTTGGATACTATTCTAGGCATTTAGGAAACATGGGGACACATGATAAAGAAGAACTTTCCATGTGGGGTTTCTACTGTAGTAAGAAGTATAGAAACAGACAAACAGCAAATTAAATTATGTTTTAGAAAGTCACTTATACAGTGAAGAAAAGCAGAATAGCATGGCGGGGAGGACTGGAAGCAGAATAAGGGAAAAGAGGCTGGTGAAGTGTGATTTTAAATCCTATGTGAAGTCTGTCTCAGTGTTTTAGACATGGCTGTTCCTTATCCCTGGTTCTCTAACCTGCCCACCCAGGGAGAGCTCCAATGTATAAACGTCTAACCAATGTCAGCGAAAGTCCCTAACTGAAGACAGTGTAAAAAGGCATACAGTGACTCCCCATTCCTTAATCTACTTTTTCTTCATGGCACTTTCCCTCTCTGTGTATCTATGTGTGTGTGTGTGTGTGTTTGTGTAATAAATGTGTGTATATATTCATGTATTTATAAATATTTTGTATTACATAGAATATATATATATATATATATATATATATATATATATATATATATATATATGAGGGAACAGATATTTTCTGTTTTATCAGCTGTTGTATTTTCATTGCTTAGCCCAATGTCTGAAACAGAGCTGTTAATAAATACATGAACACAGGCAATCTTTAGTTTCAGCTAATTATTCTCAAATTTAAAGGGTAAAACAAAGAACACTGAAATGCAATGATCAACATAGTATTTATAAATCATTGGGAAGAATTTTCATGCATAAATATTCTAATTTTGATACCCATGGCATTTCTTATCTGAGTGACAATGACCTGCTAAAAACAACTTCTTTAAATTGAGATTTTTTAAATGAATAAACTTAACGATTATTAATTGAGTGACTATCATGTTCTAGGCTTTATACTAAGCACTGAGGATACAACAACTCAAATGGCAGACATGATTATTTTTAAAAGATATTTTTCATAATTAGAAATCCTGAGTCTGTATTGTTATAAAAATGAAGATACAAAGATTGCTTATGAAAGACACCATACTGCTCCTTTTGGATGAAGTCACTGTTCAACAATGGTCTTAGAAACTTGATTTCTTTGGTTGTATATATGCTACATACTATATACTTCTCTGGACTCAGAGTGAGGCAAAATGTCACTCCTCTCTGACAAATGGCCAGGAGCATCTGAATTAGTAAAAGCACCTTTCACTCTTCAGAACTCTGCTGCTATGTGCAAAGGCAGTTAAGTGGTTAGTGAAAAAGATATATAAAGAGTGGTTAACCATGCATATTAGACCTGTAGCTTTCCAAACCTAAATTGTCATAGGGGTCAGCAAAAGCAGTCCACTCAAATGCCACAAGATGTAATCATCAATTTTTCCCCTCACCCTTTAAATTTCTACCTGGAAATGGATTGCTTTTAAAAATGTACCCACTGAACAGTGAATGGAACTAGTAAATATTTTCACTTGGTTTGAATCTACTGCAAGACATTAAATCTGTTCTTACTTGGGAATGTCAAACAATATTTTTTTTTCCAGAACAAGAAATTTGAATAATATCTTCATTATTTTTCTAACTAAAATGCTAAATATGTTTTCCTGAAACATTCAACTTCTTCAGGGACATAAAAAATGTGAACACATTAAAAATACCTGTTTTAGTACTCAGCTATTAAGATTTAATATTCATAACACTAAATGTCATTTTCCTTAAGGCCACAAGCAAAACAAACCTATTCATTTTAAAATAAAATGGCTTCTAGTAGAGATAAGTTGATTATCTAAATAGAAAAAAAATACTTCTTTCTTGAAAGAGCATAATACATAAATATATCAAAGGTAAAAATATCTCACAATTTGATCTACAATTTACATTTTTAGGAAAAAAAGTAGATGTATGGAAGCTTCAAACAATAAAGATTTATATGGTTCAAAAAAAAAACTTCCCCCTCTGGATCCAAAAAGGATGATAGAATGGATTAGCTTATATAGTGTTCACAATCCATAAGTTTTAATTGACCAATTTTTGTACTTTGGTAATTAAACTATAACTAAAACCCAGAACCAAAAACATAAACAAGTATCTAACCTTTAGAGTGATATATGTTCTGAGACAGGAAATGGTACATAAACTTTGTAAACTGTGATGTCTACTACTGATTTTAAACTGTTTTCTGTCTGTTTCTGCCAGAATTATCTCATGCTATCCTCAAATTAGCAGGAAACATCTGCATTAATGACACCTTGGTGAAGAAAGACAACAGGAACGCATGCATACAAAGCAGATCAGCAGAGAACAGAATCTGGTAGGTGGAGCTAAGACAATATAAGGTTGTCAAAAATGGAGCCTGCAACGTGAATCTGAAATGAAGGATTTCAAGGAAACAGCAGGGAAATGCGAAAATCACCCTGATACTTTCTAGAAACTAAGGGCACTGATATACCTATGGCAAAATCAATACACAGTTTAGAAATTAAAGGAATAAAAGGACACTCAGGAAGCCATTTATTCATTTAGCAAATATTTGAATTTGTAAAGCTATTAGAATTGGTGAGGACCAAACTGTGGTCAAAATAGAATTTTAAAAAATCCGGTCTTCATAAAGCTTATCTTCCAGTAAAATAAATAAACATGTTGTACAGCATGTTAGAAGGGGTGAAGAAGAAACTCAGGAAGAAGGAGTAAGAGAATTGAAAAAAATTTTTCAAAAGTTAATTAGGAATGTCATCAATAATAAATTACAATTTGGATAAACTTGAGGTGAGGAATGGAGCCAAGCAGGTATCAAAGGGACAGTATAATAGGCAGAAAAAAATAAAATGCAAAGGGACTAAGGTGATAGCATAGTTGAGTGTGACTGAAGAGTGTGATGTGGTTCATCCAAACTGAGTACATGAGCAAATAAGTAGCAGGTGATGAGATCAGAGAGATCAAGAAGCCAAATTACATTGGTCCTTACAGAGCATTAATTCTACATTGGGTCTGAGTAGATGAGTGAGTAGGTTGGGGAAAGCATTGGAAGTTTTTTTGTTGTTGTTGTTATTGATGTTGTTTTTCTTTGCTTTGCTTTAATATAAATTTCTATTAAATGTATATTTATTTTAACTGATATATAAGAGCATATAAATAATAGCACATAAGTTATACATATTTATGGGTACCGTGTGATGTGTTAATACAGGTATACATTGTATCGTGTTCAAATCATGGTAAACATATTAATCTTCTCTAATATTTGTCATATCTTTATTGTGAAAACATTCAAAATTCTTCTTGATTTTTGAAATATGTTGTCCATTATCATTATCTACAGCCACAGAAGCACACCAGAAACCCTTACTACTATCTAACTATAATTTTAAACACATTGCTTGACCTTTTCCATTTAAATCGTCATGCTGGAGGGCTGATCAACATTGTAAAAGGATCATTCTTGCTTTGGGGTTGAGAACATAAGATGAGAGGAGTGGCTAGCGTAGAAAAGGAGAACAAGTGTGGAAACAGACTGTGCAGATAAAGGTGAATGATGACAGGTAGCAGCAGTAGTGTGAAGGGGGAGAGGCATATCTGGACTCAAAATATTCTGAACTCATATTTGGATATGAGGGAAATACAAACTGAAAAAAAAATGATTTTTTTTTTTTGCAAATAAAATAGTTTAGAGTGAAGATCCAGAATTCAATTTTCAACATGTTGTTTGAGATATTTATTAAACATTCCTTTGCAGGTGTCAAGCAGGTATTTGGACACTCTCAAATGAATGGAGAGTCCTAGCTAGAGACATATATGATGGAATCCCCAGTTTATAGACTATGGAAATTAGTGAAAAGGAAAGAAGAGAGAGCCAATGACTGAGCCTTACAACATACCAATATTAAAAATTCCAGAGAAATGAGAAAACATCCAAAAAAAAAAAAAAGAAGCTAAAAGGAGAAGCTAGTAAGCATAATACTATGATTGGGTGTTTTCACCCATGAGGGAGCTCACTTTAGGTTCTCCACTGAAACCCATCTCTCCCCTATCTGGGCAAGGTACGTGGACTGAAAAAAAGGAGGTGATGTTTTCCAGGCCAACCAAATCAGCCAGATCAGTGAAGTGACAAATTGCCACATGGTGATTTTCCTATTCTGAATCTAAGGGAAGGTCAGAGTGGGAACATTATAATAAACAACATGTGCTTGCAGCTTGATATAAGGCTCAACACCAGTACTCAGAATTACCCAGCAGTGCTCAAGACCAGAGCTAAAGAGTAGAGGGTAGCTTTTTAGAGAACAATGCTGATGTACACCCCATGCATATTGGTTTACAATTTTTTTCTTAATATGAATACAGTTAAATGAAATTATATGTGGTACCCAAGATATAAGACATATAGGTGGAATTTCTTTGTTTGATACAAAAGTATAAGAACCAGAAAACTGCCAATTCAGAGTCCCTGACAAAGCTATCTCTGAGTCATTTGACATAATCCAGAGCCCGTGCAAACCCTATAAACATGGATTTGAAAACACTTGCATCAAATTAAAAAGAAAACCATTCAGAGATGAAAATAACTGGCATTAAGTACTCAGGGAAGGTCTCTGTAGTTGCCAGGAGAAAAAAGACCTAAAGGAACAGAGTGTCATTTCAAAGTTTTATTTTTTCTTCCCACATAGTGATAGTCAGTCACAAAACCTCTAGTACTATAGATATCAGCATAAGAGAAGTAATCAGGGAAAAAATTTTAAATAAATGTTTACATAAAGAGAGAAAAAAAGGTATGGTCTAAGAAGGAATGGAAGTATACAGTGAGGTTTACCCATTTCAGGAAGATATTAACTACAAGGTAAGGAGAAAATGCACTTAAAAGTTGTTTTGTTGTTGTTGTTGTTAATGAGTGAGAAACAAGATAATAACTGTGCCTTTTCATATCTCTCATGAGGGAAAAGCCGTTGCAACAAAGAACATACATGATAATGAACCTACAATTGCACCCAAAAATTTATCTATTTTAATCAAAAGGGAGATTAGCCTTCCAACAGCACTAAGTGAAAGTGTGAATTGAATACAGTCTTGTGAGGACCCTCAGGAGGAATACTGCACTGTATTTAAAGATGTGAAAGTTTCAGGAGGCATTCAAAACAGTGAAAATGAAGATGTTCGAAATGTATGGAATAAATTTAAAACAGTGGACAAAAAGGAATAAGTGACATTAAAAATGTTTGTTAAAATGATGAATATCTTAGGCAAATTTAAATGACATCAAATAATGTGTCATTAACTTCACCAACCTACTAAATAGAATTGGGACATTAATTTTTCTCTTTAAAGCTGAAGGATGTATCACTAGCTTATAAACATAAGAAGTTAAATGATATCACTAATATGTCAAAGGGACTTACATCTACAGTGTAAGTTCTAACCACATTCTGATTTCAGATCATATCTATAGTTTATCCATAATTATATCCTACAGGTGTGTGGGTATAGTTCCTAAAACTAGATATTTGAATGATGAATAAATACTGTATTGATCTCTATAAATCTGTGGACCTTTTCTTGAACAAATTCAATGCAAAAAAAATACATGGAATGGAATTAACTTTTTTTTTCCTCCTAGTAGAATTATGGAAATTCTGCACAGGGAAGAGTTTTTTTTGTTTGTTTGTTTGTTTTGCATATTGTCATAACCACAGTGTTTAGAACAGTGCCCCACATAAAGTAGCAACTCAGGACTAAAAAGAAAGTAGCAGTTCAGTGAACATTTATTGAATGAATGAAACAGCATACACAGGCCAAAGCATCAGCACTATCCCTGACTGGTCAGGCAAATGTCTACTTTAAACAAGCTATTTTGTATGGTCGAATTACAGGTTCTCATAGGAAGGAGGCCTTCAAACATATATTTCCATTTTAGAAAAAAGTATTAGTTATCTCACAATTATAGATAGCACTCTGTAGTTTTTGGTTAAAATAGAAACAATATGTGGTGATCAAAACAAACTAAAGGAGTTAAATAATTACTTTTTGCAATGTCATCTAGCCAATAATCAGCAAGTATAATGAGGGAAGGAGGTAAATCTTAAAGCATTGTCAGGAAGTGTTAGGTTTTCCTCTCACATTAAAAGTAGGCCAAAACAGGTTAAAAAAAAAAAAAAAGAGTCCAAAAGAAAAGAATCAAGGATAGGTGTAATTCACTTTTACAGTGGCCCCAAATGCACATAAATGTTCAACTTTTTTATTTCCTTTTTTAATATTAACTTTGAATTCTTAAAAGGTACTTTGTTCATGTGTGTGTGTGTGTGTGTAAGATGAGAAAGAAAAAGGAAAAAAAATCTCATTCTAAGCCTGTTTATCATAGTAACAATCAATTCTTATGTGACTTTTATATTGTACTTATCATTTAATATGAAATATATATACATGTATATATTCACACAGCAATAATTACTTTTATATTGAAACATTAAACCATAGGAAATAATATTTCCCTCTCCTATTATCCCAGATTGTTTTGTTTTTAATTTGAGCAGAAGGCTTATCACTATAGTGCTTACATTAGAATTACTTTTATATTCCTCTCCCTCAATTCACTGTTAGTGATATTAATGAATAATGGCTTATTAACCTCTAGCACTAAGATACTGATGACTGAATCTTAAAATATGGCAGATAAATTCATATTTCAGTCTATACAACTACAAATTGAGATCAGAAACCTCAGGAGAAGAATCCTTACTCATAACTACACTTTTTTATGCCTAGAAGGAGTTAGAATAATATATGTGGAATAGTTTATTGTAATTTTATATCATTATGAAGAATCACAGACAAAGGCATATGCAGAGTATGATATAGTAATGCACATTAGTAAAAAGAACTTACACAAGCATACCTAACAATCACATTTTGACTTAGATAAATCAGGACCCTAGGGAAATTTTTAAATGGAAATTATTATGTGTTAACTAAATATATCAAGTTTTGGAGTTGGAAGTCTATTTTGAATACAGTAGTGTTAACCACATCATTTTCAACCTAAGATGTGATGAAAATAAGACTGCGATAGTGGGGTTAAAAAAGAAAAGGCAAGTTTTACTTAGTAGACTTTATCTCCTATAAACAAGATGGCTGCATTTCGGGCACTACTAAATAGCTGCCCTCAAATATCACTATTTTCTTGATCAGAACATTATACTAATATTTCTTTATAATGAAGCACTTGTCATATGTTCTGTATTGATTGGTTGTTGCAATTCACCCGTCATTCCCTTGCCAAGGGAAAATATTCCATGTGACATGGTGAATAGGAAGGCATAGTTGCAATAGAAGAGGCAGGTGATTGGAAAGTGAATCTTCATTTCTGCAAGCACTTAATGTCAAATACACTCTTCTTACATTATTTGGCAACCATACATACTTCTAAATATACAGACCAGGTGCTTGCTTTACATTACTCAAATGTCAAGTTGCAAATCCAGAAAAATATAAGATGGATTCATGCTTGATCTGTATACCCTATTCTTTAATTATAATCTTCCTAGGTTCTGTGGCAGGCCAATCCTACATTCTGTACGCTACTTCAGCATTTTATACACATTATTATCATTTCCTAATTTTTCTCCTCTATTCTATTTTTGCTCTCCCAGACTATTTAATGTGATACGCCTTAGGTAACTGTAAAAATAAAAATAAATAAAGATAAAAATGATAACAGGTCACATGATATCGTTGCTGATAAAATATCTTAAAGATAATCCCTTCTGACCATAGACTACAAGCAGATTTTAGACAGTGACATACTACTTTAATCAGTTTTGGTCTTTTTAAAGAATTTCTGCAATAGGAGTAACTACTTTTAAATTACATGTTATATAAATGAAAACATTTCCCACCTGTAATCCCAGCAGCTCGGGAGGCTGAGGCAGGAAGATCATGAGTTCAAAGCCAGCCTCAGCAACAAGAGGCTCTAAGCAACTCAGTGAGACCCTGTCTCTAAATAAAATACAAAATAGGGCTGAGGATATGGCTCAGTGGTTGAGTGCCCCTGAGTTCAATCCCCAGTACCCACTCTGAAAAAAAAATTTCTCTATGTTAGATGTGGTATCAATTGAAAAAAGTGAAGGAGGTTACACCTTATTTTTATAAACTGCAGAATGGCTGTGTCATTATAGATACATATTATAATGTGAATAACTGGGTAAATTTCATGTAGAATGACTTTAACTTAGCTAGTAATAGCATAATATTAATGATGTTATTATGTTGCCCATATAAATTAACTGGTTTGCTTTACTGACACTAGATTTTACCACACACTTAACCACTATCTTCTAAAGAGCTGTCCTGAGCCATAGGAGGAAAATATGATTGTTTAAATAAAAATTTATGGCAGTATGTGAAACATAACTGCAATCACTAAAATAAAGTTGTGATTTACTTTGAAAGGACTATATATCATATATATACAATAGATCGACATGAATATTCATTAATATATACATATTTATATGGCTATATGGAAGTATGCTAAGCATAAACAGAAGGTTTCTAGAATATTAGAAATGTATTTCTACAGCTCATAAGAACAGTATCTAACCTATAGAGGGAACTGGATTTCAAAGCTCAGTACCAAATCTGTAAAATTGTGCACGTACTTGAACTGGGGGTCCTAGTCAGGACATAAATCTATCAGTCTCATTAACTGATACGTCAAGTCTATCCTTCATATGTCCAATTGGCATGAACATGTCCTAAATACTTGTAAAGAGCAGTGAATAAGGAATTCACAGACTATAATTTTTGAAAATCAAATCAGAAAAATCATGCTTGATTTCAGATACAGACCTTGCACCCATTATTAAAACTCTTTGGATGGCAACCCAGGAAAGCAAGAAAACTCAGTGGGATTGGAAAGAAATGAAAGTTAAATGTCAAAACTAAAGACTGGTGTCATGGTATCAACCAATTCTGATATAGTGGTGGCATCATGAATATCCAGTAATTGTATTGATCTCTAGTGTTCTGGTAGTCTTGTGATCTCCTTTAAGGCATTTTATAGAAAAAATATATATATAAAGGGGGTCTTGAAACACTTATATTTACACATTTTACTTGAGGATAACCTGCATCAGAGGTGGAGGTAATACTTACTGATTTCATTTTTGTGTGATTTCTACTATTTTCCAGTATTTCCTACACGTTATTATCATTTCCTGATTTTTCCCTTTCTTCTATTTTGAATTACTATGGGCATGTGTTATGTGCTATGCCTCTGATAAGAGAAAAATTATGCATAAGTCTCAAAAAGAGGAAGAACAATTATCAATAGCAATCATTGTCAGATTCTTAAAAATAAAATCCAACCACAGCATCTAAGTTCTTGAACAGAACAGAATTTATAAAGCTAGTGTCTGTTACTCCTTTTGTAAATTTAATTCATAGGTTTTCTAGTTATCAACCTTACCTTTTGCTCCATTTGCAAATTTATTTCACACATCCTTCTGAATTACCCAAATATTAAACAAGATCAAGAACTCATCCTGGCATAAAAGGAGAGCAGGGCATTAAAGTTACCAGAGGATTTTTTTTTTCTCTGTGAATTGAAAAATAAACTGTTTTTAAATTGTTGCATATCAAAGGACTATATTCCACTAGTGTAGCATATTTGGACTTAGAATATCTCAAATATTAAAGCCATATTATATTATCTGAGGTACCACCCCAAATATAACTCAATGAAATATTTGATCCAATATTATTTTTTACATTCCTATTAAATTAAAAATGGCATAATAATCGTGAAACCTAAAGCATGCCTATAAGCAAATGAACATAATGTTGAGATATTAATAGAATTTCTCTCTTGAGCGGCTTGAGTCACCTGCAGTCTATCTGGTAGGATGGGCGAAGTACTGCAACAATAATGAAATTAATAAAGCTGGAATGGATGGTGTGCCGAACATTATGTTCTTGGCAGGAATTAGGTGATGTTATCATAAAGGACACCTGCTTCTGGGAATGCAGTTAGAGAGCCCTCAGCACATAATTTCCCTTGGAAACAAAAGTTACATTTTAGATGATACGTTTTATTTTGGGGATTGTTGGGGTGGGAAGTTGGGGAGGGCAGTATTTTTGAAGAATACAGTATAGTATGCCAAATGATTCTCGTCCTCTAAACATTTCTCTTAGATACAAAATACAGGGGCTGGGGTTGTGACTCAGAGGTAGAATGCTCGCCTAGCATGTGCGAGGTCCTGGGTTCGATCTTCAGCACCACATGAAAATAAATAAAATAAAAGTGTTGTGTCCAACTACAACTAAAAAATAAATATTTAAAAAAAATACAATCCATTACCTTGAGTCAGAGAAAAATATGCAAATTAGGAATTGGTCTAATTTTATCTATCAAAAAAGTTTTAATCCAGCCAGAGGCTCAGGAGGCTGAGGCAGAGGATTGCAGGTTCACAGCCAGCCTCAGCAACTTAAGGCAGATCTAAGTAATTTAGTGAGATCCTGTCTTAAAATAAAAAATTAAAAGGGTTAAGGATGTGGCCCAATGGTTGTGCCCTTGGGTTCAATCCCTGTAACAAAAAAAGAATTAATCCATAAGCCATTTTTTTTTTGTCTTAGGTCTTATTTGATGTGTTTGAAGCAGGTAATGGCATTATCAGTGATCAGGCAAGGGTTATCAAAATCTATGACAATTTTAATAAATGAGAGTCACTTGAATCCCTGAAGCATCGTCACTCTCCTAATATTAACATTCCCTTACAATTCTTTTCCCTGACAGTACTACAAGGAGAATGCAATCTGGTCCCAGCATCATACAAGGGATGTACCTATGGCATAGCTGTCAACACCATAACCTAAAGGAAAATACACAGCTTAATATGTCTTAGTTGATATACCAATTTTGAAAAAAATTAGAGTTCAATTAATTGAAACAAATTCCTTTTATATATTCTAATATAATATGTATTAATGCTAAGATCAGGATCAGTTATCCCAAAGCACCCATATACTATGTTGCTGAGTTTGTTCTTGGAGTTTGAATTGTTTTCGTAGGTTGCCCTCTTCTGGCCACATATGATGCTACAGATAACAAAGGAAAAATGTTCCATGATATCTTTTTTTCTTTTTTTCTCCATCTAATAAATGCTTTGAAGGTTTATTAAGAAACATCATCTTAACATTCACTTGATAGCACATCAAGATTAAATTTCCATGGATATTCTTCAGAGTTAATTATAAAGAAAATCTTGATTTCTAAAAATTCTATAGAGGCTATAATAAAATTCTTCAATAAATACAAGAAATAAGTAAATTTTCTTTTAATGACTATTAGGTTTAAACCTTGTAAATTCATCGATCCATTAAGTTAATATAATTATTTAATGTTATAAAGTGAAATTGTAATTATATATAGTATACCATTTAGGAGAACAATTTAGTTTAGCATATAATATTAATATCCAAAGAATTTCTTCTTGGTTGTCTAACATACTTGATCAACTGAACACATCAGTTATTAAAGCTGGTTTAAGAAATAATATCAATATAATCAGGCACTTGAGTTATTAAAATTAGTTGATCATGAGCTATCTATTTTAAGATTTCTAGTTCCAGTTTCCTCATTTGTAAAATGAGGAGTTTAAGCCAGATGATTTTGATAAATATCCATTTTAGATGGCTTCTACTTTCAGTTAGTAAGAATTTAACTACAAATTAAACTTTCTTTACCTGATTTCTAAAATGCAAGCTAAAATATCTATTGAGTCTATCCTTCCCACACAATCTAGACCTCCATCCCTACCCCCAAGTAGGCCCAAGTTTCTGCCTTCTGGTCACAATCACCTGTCAGGCATCTGAAGCAGTTCTCTTCAGAGCTAAGGGGTCCAATGGTACATAATGTTTACAATCTCCTGTCATTTTCAATCCTAGCGTGGCAACAAGCGGCCCAGAGCCAGCAGAATGGAAGGGAATCAAAACAGAACAAAGGCAGAGAGATGCTGAGCAGGATCCCCTGGGCAAACAAAATTAGTTGACCTTTCTCCACTTCCAGAAGAGAAATAGGCCAAGAATAAAAGGTAAAACAAATTCTGTGGTCACCAACACAATAAGAAATGGGCATAAATCAGGTCTTACAAGTCTTATAAATGTTTACATAGCATAGATCTGTCTGGGGTTTCACATATATATGTTATAAGAATTTACTGATTTTATAATATAATCAATTACTTTAATAGAATTTAGATTTCTTTGAATGAGCTTCAATAGTATGATTTAACTTGACAGCAGACTTAAAATCTAGGAGTCATTTAAAATGACTATTTTGAAATGAAAAGCCATTGACCTTAAAAATAACTGATTAATCATCATTACCTTTATTGAGTAAATCTGTAATTAGACTTTGAACAGCTGGAAATGCTTAGTTTTTTTGGCGGGGATGGGTAGGGACTGCTGGATCTCCCACCTCTGAATGTCTCATCTGCTCTCTTCTATACTTCTCCCTTATCCTTAGCATTCTGAATAATTTAAACAAAAAATTACTAAATTCCTTAAAGAACCATTAAAAAACGGGAAAAAAAAAATCTGAGAAACCTGACTTGGAAAATACAACAGAAGGCTTCTTTGAAAACGAGAGTAAATGAGATGACATCAAACATTAAGCTTTAGATTTAGTACCCATCAAAGGAGGACACTTGTTACAGAAAACCGAAATCCACTCGATCCCAGCTTCCACTGAATGTCAGATGTGCCCACTGGGACCTAAGTCCTTGCTGCCCTTAGGAAATGAATTTTGCTGCTGCTGGGAGCCACCAGGAAGAATTCCTGTGGCAGGCCGAATTATCGTTCCCCAAAGAGGTTCACATCCTAATCCCTGGAACCTGTAAATCTGTTGCTCTATATGGCAAAAGAGGTTTTTCCGGGGTGATTAGGTTAAGGATCTTGGGCTGGGAAGATTATCCTGGATTATTCAGTGGTCCCAGTGCAATAACAGAAGTCCTCATAAGAGGAAGGCAGGTAGGGAAAGGTTAGAGAGTGATCTGAAGATGCCACACTCTGGTTTGGATGGGGGAGCAAGGAACAGGAGAGGCTCTCCCAGCAGGGCGAGGCAGGCACACCAATGTTCCTGAGAGCCTACCAGAAGTCCGACACCTTGATTTCAGCCCAGTGAGACAATTTCAGACTTTTGACCTTTATAAAAGTGAGATGACAAGATGGTGGAGTTTCAATGTTCTAAATTTAGAGTGATGGTTGCAGTTGCAGGAAGAAGCTATTCTAATGGCCGAATGCACATGTTTCTTTGATCACTAGTTCTCAGTTCCCATTCTGAGCGGGATGCCTTAGATTTTCCAGGGAACACAGCCCCTCGCTGAGCACACAAAAGCCTGGAAAAGCCAGGGTTTTCGTGACTTGGTTGAGGCTTATAGATCTGATTCTGAGAAGTTTATGATGAATAATTCTCCAAGTACAGGGAGAGGTTTCAGGGAGGCAAAGGAAGACAAGTAACTGCTATTATCACACTTTAATATTAGTATTATTCTTTAGATTGTGTCATCATCAGCCTTTGAAAGCCTGCTATTGTAGTCTTGATGACTTTCCAATCATTATCTTCATTCTTTCCCAGATGGCTCTCTTCAATAGTTCAAAGCAAAATTGTGCAAATTCGAAAGCTAGGACTCCTGATTTAACTATAGAGATAAAAGCAAATTCTTCATTCTCTAACTATCCCAGGCATATTATGAAGTAGAAAAATAGAGCTTTTCTATAAAATTTCTATACAATTTTCTATACAAGTACGCAAAGCTTTCTTTAAAAACAAATCATTTTGCTGGGTTCAGTCTTGTTCTTACATAAATATTTCTATGAAATTGCTGTACAATTTTTAGGCCAATTCCCAAATAGGTAATAATTTTCATGTTACTGGCAATATTGTACTAAGATATATTTCCAGTTATTATACTGAATATAAATTTAGATTAAAGAACCGAATTTTTCATACAATGAAACCAACAAATTCATAAAAAGAAATGTTCAACATATCTAGCAATTAGAAAAGTGCAAATCTAAACTACGCTAAGGTTTCATCTCACTTCACTCAGAACAGCAATTATCAAGAATACAAGCAACAAAAACTGTTGGTGAGGATGTGGGGGGAAAGGTATGCTTATACATTGTTGGTGGTACTGCAAATTGGTGCAACCACTATGGAAAGCAGTATGGAGATTTCTCAGAAAACATGGAATGAAACCCCCATATGACCCAGCTATCCCACTCCTCTGTTTATACTCAAAGAACTTAAGTATCAGCATACCACAGGGACACAGCCACATCATGTTTATAGCAGCACAATTCACAATAACTAAAACTATGGAACCAACCTAGATGCCCATCAACAGATGAATGGATAAAGAAAATGTATATATACACAATGGAATATTACTCAGCCTTTAAAAAGAATGAAATTATGGCATTTTCAGGTAAATGGATGGAGGAAGAGAATATCATGCTAAGTGAAATAAGCCAATCACCAAAAAACAAAGGCCAAGTGTTCTCTCTGATATGTGATGCTGATCCATAATGGCTGGGAGGGAGGGGGACCTAGGGAAAAATGGAAGAACTTTGTACTGGACAGCGGAAGGGGAAGGGAGAGATGGTGAAATGAGATGAGCATTATTACCCTTTGTACATTTATGACTGCAGGACTGGTGTGGCTCTGCATCATATAGAGCCAAAGAAATGAGAAGTTGTGCTCCATATTTGTACAATGTGTCAAAACACATTCTACTGTCATGTATAACTAATTAGAACAAATAAATAAATTAATTACATAAGAAGTGAATTTTTCAGTGTAATCTGATTGAAAGAAATATGTTAGCTCAAGAGCCTGGATCTAAGTTCTGGATCCTACATTAGCAATGAAATTCTCATGGAACAAATAGTCTCATGAGGATGATTCTGAGTCCAGTTTCTTTTGGCGAATCCTCTGCTTACCTAAACCAAATGTCTGATATTGTGTTCAAATAAAGGAAAGACTATTTACAAGGTTGTGGAAGTTATAAAATAAATATATAAAAAATTACTTACTAAAAAAGGCAAAATTCAAAAGAGAAGGGTTTCCTTCTATTACAGTGGTTTTCTGGTAATATACACAGAATGTCCATTTATTGTAAAGCCTTAAATTTTAAGCTATTGTCTGAAACAAGGTGCAACATATTTTCCACAAGGTCTACTACTCGGGGTTCATGTTTCTGTAAACACTTTCTTGATAACACTACTTTACAATAGCTATCGAACATTTACCCAGGGTAGAACTGTGTCCAAGAGCAAGACTTTTATTCCCAATGAGCACTGTTTCCTGCTGTGGCTCTGATCTATTCTAGTAAGAATCTCCAAACACTTTGCCTCGTGTAAAAATGAATGTGATCATGTAAAAAATGAAAAGTTTGTAGTGTGACTACGTGTCATGACAGAATGCTTTAAATGACTATTAAGTTACTTTAACTATTATTAAGTTAAACGTTTAACTTAATAATATTAGCAATGTTTGGTCAAATACAGCATAAATATGTTTGAGAATACATCATTTGTGTTCATTCTCAGGGACATACATAATGTTCTCTTATTCCATATGTGTCTACTGTAATAAACCATTAATTGTATAAACAGTAGTATTCTAAAATAGACTTCCTATCAAAATACAACTCCAGAAAAATAGTCATTATAAAAAATTCACAGGTGAGAAATTGGTTTGAGTTTTGTAATTTCAAGTACTTTGCAGAACAAGAAATTTCTCATTGTAGAAGAAAAGTAATCAATTTTTGTATAAACTATAGGTTTTTTTATTAATAATCAAAAGTATCGCTCAGAATCATTATACAAATATCTGGCAAAGTTAATTTTGTTATCCTATCAGATGAAATTATTTAATTTCTTATAAATATCATCCTTTCATTAATTAAAAATATTTTATATATTCCAGTATATATGTATACACCGCACAAAATTATCACCTCTGATCTAAAAATTTCCTAAGTGTAAATTGCCCTAAAATTCTTAAAATGCAAAAGTAGTAAGAGATCAAGTCAATTCAAACATACAATAATGATTTGATGAAAGGGTAAACACAATTTTGAGCTAAATTCTTTGCTACTTTGTTCTTGTTCTTTTTGCCTTTCCAATTCCTTTGCTTTATTATTAAATTTTTCTTTGATGATGGAGATTACATAATATCATTAAATTCTCACCTGCACAGGGGGTAAGAAAGGAAATCTACAAGTCGTGTACTTAATCTCTTTTAATCTCTAAACTGAAGAAAATCAAACCAGGATGTGTGTGAGGGGCCCCATTTTTACTCGAAAGAGCAATCTCTGTGTCCTGGTGGCTTACATGTTGATAGATTCCCTCTGGTGCTGCACCCTTCTGTTCCCAGCCAGGACCCAGGTGACCTGATAGGTCTCTATCCTGTGTAGTTCCGGGTGTGCTGATTTTCAGTGGCATAGGAGGTCAAACTGGAACTGCAGCTTAGCTTCTGCCTGACTAGGAAATATAAGGATGGCTGCACTGAGTGAATCACTCTATAATAATGACTTGATTTATCACATTTAATATTCATGCCCACGCTTCAAGGTACTTATTACATTAATGGAAAAAATAAAACTTGCAGAGTTTATAAAATTTTCATCATGGTCACATATCAAGTAATGTGGTGTCTGTGGTCAGGTTTCCTTTGACCCCATAACTGGACTGTTGCTATTTTTATTACAATATCCTTCCTTCTTAACAGAGCTACAGGGAAAGAAGATAGTTCCAGTCTCACACACTCTTATCACAGCTGGCTTTTCTCTTTCTTATCCAATAGATAAAAGAAAAGCCTCCATGATGGATTAGGGGTGATTAAACAGAAAAAAAAAACATTACTTTCCCTAAGGGAATATTTAATAAACCAGGCTTTGGAGTCTTGTGCAAGCTATTGCATTAAATACTAGAGATTTGGTGATAAATTTCTCTTTGTCTCCAGTTTTTACCCTGTAGGGAAGCAAATAGGCAAACAACACAAGTACAGTGTGATCCAACGTATTCTGGATATCATATGGCAGAGGAACTAATCTATTATCGAAGTTATATTAGCCATGTCAGCAAAAGAGTACTGGAAAGGTGATTTTTAAATTGCTTCTTGAAAGCTAATGAGAAGTTTGCAAGGCAGAGAAGAATGTGGTCAATAGAAAAGTAGGATATTCCTCGCAGAAAAGACTTTGATAAACAATGGAAGGAAATCTTAATAGGGATCATGATACTATGTAAATGAAACTTTTATCTAATTAAACAGTGAGAACAAATAGAAAGTAGATGGGATAGAAGAGTATGCAATTAGCCGTAATTCCTCATCAGGATAGCATATAATGTAATTTTTGTTGTTGTTATTTTGTGTGGGGGGTGTTGTGGATTTGGGGAAACATGTTACATATATATTTATTAGGAGCTCAAGAAAAATGTGTTCCAAATGAAAAAAAAAACAGGCATTTAAGACTCTGAATAATACTTTGATAATATTTAGAGGTAGAAATATATTTAAAGGCAGGTTTAGGATACAGATAAAAAACGTTACATTTGGTTTATCTGGTAATGAGGTATTTTTGTGCCCTTGAAATACCAAATATGGGTCCAAATAAAAGTTGAAACCTCTTTCACTTTTATAAATAGCTGTAACCTTTGCCACTCTGAGTTTTGTTCTTACAGGCTGCTCTCTGTAATTGGTTGGTTGGAAGGTTGGTGTCTTTATCTAACTTGCAACACGAATGCCATAGTTAAGGGTATTAAATTGTGAATAAGGCAAGAAGTCTTCTCCACTCTTTCTTTGAATGTTTCTGATGTAAGTGACTAATCCCACTTTTTATAGAACAAGAATGATTTTTTAGGGAGCTTATTTAGTGGAATGAAAAACTGTTTAATCTTTTCCATTTTGTATTCTTTAGAGCAAAGGGCATATCTGTAGCCTTTGTGTGAAGTGATGAAGTGGCCTTATCCAGTTTTAGCTTTGCTATTCCACAGATATGGAAAAGACTGTCATACAATTCTGGTATTTTCATAGCTTACACATTAATTCACCATGGTGAAAATCAGTTCTTTCCCCCAGAGCAAAGCTTTTGCATTGACTTCTAGTGATGAAAAGTGAAAAACTTTTCTAAGGAGAAATAATGCTGCACATTTTAACACAATTTTCAGTGGCATTACTTGAATTATCACAATTAGTCTTGAAAATCTCATGATAAAGTATAATAATTTTTATTTCAACCATTAAACTTAATTTAAAAATGTATATGCCATTTCCTCTTTTGGTATTTCCCAATAATATTTCTAATACTATAGATAATATGCCCTTTAAATTTTGTTTTATATATTTTGCCAAATGACAATACATAATAGCTTTAATCTCCAACTCATCATCATTGTTATTAGGAGGTACTGTGAGATATTTGTTCATAACATCTTGCTGGTACCCTCAGAATTTAATACAACATTTGAATTTTGTTGCTGCATGTTTGGTTCATATTATATGATTCCAGACAATGGGAGAAACATTGGAAATGGATTTTATTCAAATAAAAAAATTTATTGAAAGTGCCCCTTTGTTCTAGAATCTCTACTGTTCATCATCAAATGTGAGTTAGAGAGGGAACAATTTAGATGAGAATGTTTTCTGGATCTTTGGCTTTGAAAACTCTTTTCTTTAGAGGATGTAGACTTATTGACTCCTTGCTTTCATTTAAAAAAAAAAAAAAGAAAAAAGAAAAAAAAAAACTGTCACTCACCGATACACAAATTATTCTTTAAAAGGAATGTATACATACATTCACTGTTCCAGTTTAATATTATCATGTAAAAATGTAATGGCAGAATATAATGGGTTTGTTAAAATCATGGATTCTTTGGGTCAAGAATTTTGAAGGGTTACAGTGAGGACAGCTTGTCTTTGTCAATGATTTCTGCAACCTCAGCCAGAAAGCCATGAAATAACCTCACAGCTGGCGGCTGAACTCATCTGGACATGTCTGGATTCACATGCCCTGTATTTGGTGCTGGCCATCAGCTGGGACTCCAGCAGTGCTGTCAGCTGGGACAGCCATGCCTGACTTATTCTTGTAGCTTGAATATGTTAGTTTGAGCTCCCTCAGCGAAAAGAGCCAAGTGAAAGCTACATTGCTTTTTATGACCTCACCATGGAAGTCATACAGCATCATTTCTGCCAAAGTCACAAGCCCTTCAGGATTCAAGGAGAAGAAAAATAGACCTCTCTTATTGGTAATACTACCATAGCCACATTTTAAGAACATGTGGAGATGAGTGCAATGGTGCATGCCTGTAATCCCAGCTGCTCAGGAGGCTGAGACAGGAGGATCACGAGTTCAAAGGCAGCCTCAGCAACAGCAAGGCACTAAGCAACTCAATAAGATCCTGTCTCTAAATAAAATACAAAAAAATAGGGCTGGGGATGTGGCTCAGTGGTTGAGTACCACTGAGTTCAATTCCTGGTACCAAAAAAAAAAAAAAAAAAAAAAAGGAGAACGTGGAATAGAAGCTACTATCATGGTTAGTTTTAGAAAACACAATCTGCCATTCTCACACACACACACGTCTTAAATGTTTGATTTCAGAAATAAAGGTGTCCTGTATTCACATTTACTTATGCAAAATAATTCTACCATTAGCCACAGCTACTCAAATTTCTTTGTTGTTTCCTCTTCCTGTTTCTGATGGAAGTGATGCTTATTGTTAAATGTGAAAAAGAAATTGTAAATATATTACAAAATAATACTGTAATTGGTTAGTTTTTATAGCTTCAGACCCCATCCATAGTTCTATTTTCTCCTGTAGATATTAATCTCTACATTGCCCCCAGTTAATAGTCCTCAAAAACAAATCTGATGGTATTAAATATCACTCTTTGACAATGAAAAAAAATCAGTAAAGAAGACACCTCTTATAAGTTAATATAATACAAGTATAAAATCCTTAGAATAAGGTTTAACAAGACCTCTCAGACGAAAGTGTTCTCTCCCTCTAAACCTTCCCTATCAGAAGACTTACATCTTAAGGACACATTATATAATTCAATTCCTCTGTGCCTTCACCCATGCTATTTCCTTTTTCTGAATTGCTCTTCCCTTTCCTAAACTTCACTTCCCTTTACCTGACAGAACATGGATTCTTCCCTATCTAGCCCAAGGCATAGCCATCTCTATAAACACAGCTGCAATCTTGCATCTTCTTGATGCATGTGGAGCCACTTTATCTAAATGTGCCTTGTAAGACTTTCTGTAAGGGAACTTGGGCATTTGCTTATAAGCTGTTATTTTTAGTTAGACTGTGGGCCATCAAGAACTAGAAATAAAGTATTAAATGATAACATTTGTTCATCAACTTACAGTGAGTACTTCTTACACACCAAGAAAGATGTTTAACAATGGTAGCTGAAACAAAATTGGTTCCAGTTGGCTCTGAGCTTAAAGGTTAATGGGGAAAAGGGAGAACTGTAGACCTTGATTCTCTGTCCTACACAAGTCCCACGGGCCATGTGCTATGGCTTCCCTTACAAAAAAAAAAAGAAAAAAGAAAAATGCACAGGCAGATACAAACTATCCAGCTTCTAGGACACACAAAGAAAAAGGACATGCTTCTCTTCAAAGGATACAAATAAAGATTCTAAGGGAGATATAAAAATATAATGTTTGCTCTGTGAGCCATTCTCTTTCTTACTTCCCAAAGAAAAAAAGCTACACCCTCCTTTTTCTCCAAATGATTTTTCCTAATTTTTGGTTCAGATGCCTTCTTTGAAGTTCATGCCATTCATATGTATCAGTCTTTATTTTCATCTAATTCTCCCACCCTACACCTTTCCTCCCTGGCCCATTATCTTCATTTATTACTGACATTTAATTTCTGGATAAAGTTCTTTTTTCCATCTTTCTTCCTATTGTCACTCATTATGCCTTGAAATGTTACAAAATAATACTGTAACTGGTTAGCTATTATAGCTTCAGACCCTATCCATACTTCCTCAGGAAATTCATTCAAGATCTTGCTTTCCTAACTTCTCTGTCTCCTCAGAAGAGACAAATAGTTGCTAAGCATAGATCTTGGAGCAACGTTTGTTTAACTGATTTCATCCACATGAGGTATATGCAGCAGAATGATAATAATTTCATAAATTCAGGGGCTCCAGACAGGTATTTCTTATAGCTTCATAATTATAATTAAAAATAAAACAGTAATTTCTATTTTGTTTTTGATTTACTTTTTTCCTGTTTTAAATGTCCTTCTCAATTTAATATATTTTCGAATCTCTGCATATTTCTTCTTTAGTGTCCTGTCAATACTCTCTTTGAGGGAAATACTTGTTACTATGGGAATTGACAAATATGAAAATCAACGACCTGTTCATCATACAGTATCTACCTCATGGAGAAAAAATAAATAAAACTCGAAAGGCATTAACAACTACCAGATGAGTGGTGTGGGAGTATGTTTAACTAGCATCCATCCCCCCACCCAACTTTTTTTTCTCTGAAAACATGTTCCTCTGGATCAAATTTCCAAATACCATCTGCAAGAAAAACAACATTCAGAACATCCCTGACAAAAGAAAATAGAAACTACAATAGAACATTCACTCCCAAACCTTGAAATATCCCCAATATATCAAAATAACACCCACGGCCTAAAAAAATAAAATACAACCACCTACATTCCTTCCCACCTCCTGCATGACTCAAACACACACATTTCCTCTAACTACACTAACAAAATAGTCTCCTAGTCAAAAATTTTAGTTTGTCTAAACTCAGCAATAATATAATGTAATATATTATGCAGACACAACAGCGTGTACCAATTCAGAAACTTTTGGGGACAGGGGGTTAAATAAAGAAAGTTGAGATAAATGTGATTTATACAAAAGTTATGAATGTTTCCTTAATTGATTAACAAGAGCATCTTTTACATATTATATGCTAAATAAATACCTGCTGAATAGAACTGAAAAATTATATTTCACTGAAGACAGTTTATACTGATAATACTAAATTATATATACAAGAGGCCAAAATTGTTGATCATCTGGACAACATTTTGCCCAATGGTGAGCCATCTCAGAAAACATCTTCTTTCAAAAAGTTAGACACAGTACCTTAATGAAATTAGTGTTTGCTTTTGAAGGAATTAGATGAGGTCGAGTTTTCTTCTATCAATTGCAATTAACAATTATCACTGGTACCTGGTAGTGCTGAGTTTACACTCACCTATGTAAAAAAATATTGTCCTTTTAAAAATATTTAAGTCTAGGGGAAACTTTGCTAGTTGAAGCCCATTAAACATGAATGTGATTACACAAAAACATATATTTACAAATAAGGGTGTAAGCCTAAATTTAATGTCTATGTATTACATGGACTATCCTAAATTTTTGAAGTAATTCATATTATAAATCTTACTGCTTCTTATTCAGTTAAAATATTTCTTGAGCTGGTACTATTTTCCCTCATATATCTTGGCTTGAGATCTTCTAGCATAGAAAGCAGAAGATATATGACATAAGTCTTTTCAGAGGACCAGTATTCTAACAGTTGATGGTAATGGTAATGACTGGAAGCAGAATAAGCACTTACTTCCAGAGAAGCAAACAACAGCAAAACACCATCTTATCCTATGTATATGATCAAATTTGCCAAATTACTTATAATCAAACTTCTAAATTCTTAAATATTTAGTTTTGACTGCCTGTTCTTTTTCTTGCACAGATTTTTGCTCCAGATTTCCCTTAGTCACATGATTTCAACTATCTTCTTGCTATAGGAATATTTATTTCTGATTTCTATCTGAATCTCCACTTTCAAATTTCCAGTGCTTCAGATCCCTTTCCTATTCACAATGTAGTAAAAGTTTTTCCAGAATGAAATTACTTGGAAAAAATAAAAAATAAAAGAGAGAAATGGGATCTCCCTATGTTGCCAAGTCTTGTCTCAATTCCTAGACTCAAGTGATCTTTCTGCTTCAGCCTCAGAAGTAACTTGGGCCACAGGTATGCATCACTGCACTTGGCTTCAGAATTACTTACAGGGGAGTTTCTCTTTCTGTGTTTTTGTTTTCACCAGGACATTACTTATAATACTCCTAAGGAAAATATGATTTGACAAATAGTAAATTTGTGCCATTTTGGAGCCCTTACTCTATCAAGTACATGGTTAAGCATTTCATTGATGTTTTCTTTTAATCCTTCTAATGGCACAATGAGGTAGCAATGTTATATTCAGATTTCTGAAAATGAGGAAAATAAATATTTAAAATAAATTAAATGACTTATTATGTAAGGCTAGTTTTTAGGGAAGGGGATTTGTGGCAAAATTAAACAGATTTTCATTCTGATCCATTTCACTGAAAATGTTTAGTTAATTCTTTTATATTAACAAAGTTACCTAGTACAAATAATTTAACTAGACTTTTCCCTCTTCTGCACTTATTTCACAGGCTCTAAATTCCGTCAATTATCATCTCACAGTGTGTTCCACTTCCATTTCCATGGTCACAACCCTGGCTATGATAGGTTACCAAAGTGAACACAATCCTTTGCAAATCTGCCTACCACCGCCAAATGAACGATAGTTCTGTGTTTGATTTTGATTTGGGGTTGGCTTGAAATTTGCTAAAGAATATTCCAGAAGTGAGTTTGTATAAGTTCTGAATGCAAATCTCAAGAGAGTTTCATACTTATGTTCTCAATCTTGAGGCATCTGGCTCAGCTTTCTGGAGGCTGGTGGACCACATGAGAAGAATCCCAACTGAGCCACATTAGAAAAGCCAGATCCCTTAAACCACTGTCATATGAAGGAGCAGAACTGCCCTGTAGAGCTTACCCTAAATTGCCATGTCATAGAATAAATGGCTAAATAGCTGATTATGGTTTTGAACCCCCTATGTGTGGAACTGAGGCAGGAAGACAGATCTCCCATAGGCAGCTAGGATAAGGGCCATGAAAAAGAAAAGCAGGAGAAGGAAACATCATGCCAACTTCAAAGCACATAGTGGGTCTGAAAGGTAGCCTGTGACTTGTACTCCCTGCCAGCATTAACCACAATGCCTTCTTCTGAGTTAGAATACCTGCTTCTGTTCCTCAGAGCTGCAACCACAAACACAGCCCTTCTTCAGTTACCCTTGCCCTTACCCCTAGCAACAACTGACCACAAACAGACCCCGACCTGAAATGCTTCCCGTTTCTAATAGATGTGTCAAAAATCACCAAGCAAGACCTGTCCTCTTAATTATACAAATAAGGAATAGCAATTATGAACTTCTGATTGGCTTATTAAACTCAGAGCTTGAAGAGCTTGATTGGCCCATGCTGGCATCCATCATTCCACCAATTACCTGCGCTGGCCATCAGATATACCTTCAAAACCCCTAGACAACAGACACCTGTGGGCACCCCTCTCCTGGAACCCCTCCCCTTTGGGAGCTCTGCTTTCTTTCTATTACTCTAATAAATCCTGTTACTTTGCTCTCACCCTTGTGTCTGTGGAATTCCTTCCTCCAATTTGTGAGACAAAGAGCTCAATTGCCTAACTCCATGCTATTTACTTATGAACTCTGTTCTAGCCAAACTGACCTTCTTATTATTCTCCTGCTTTTATGCTAGTATGTTTCACACTTCTGTATTATTCTCTCATAGTGAGATGTTATTGGTTAAATTCAATGAAATATTTTATACTATGATAGAACACTATTGCAGGTACACCAGGCTTGCCATATCAAATATTGGAGATGATTTTAATATATATTATATGTTATCTAATAAATATTATATATATATATATATATATATATATATATATATATATATATGTTATCTGACAAATCTCATACAAGACTTGTACAAACTTACATAATCAAAAGTTGAAGAGGTACAACAAAGGTGTACAAAAATAGATTAGCTCCAGTTTTAGAATAATTGAATTATATAAGACTTTATTTTGTTTCTCAGATTTCAGGTTTTATGTCTGTTCAGTACTTACCCTTCTACTTCTGACAATACATTTCTGGGGGATCTCATGATCATGCTAATAAAAACTGCACATATATTCACCTCCTACCATGTTCCAGACACTATGATATTAAGACATACTTTATTCTTATAATATGCATATCCTAATTGCTTAAAATATTACTATAAATATACTATATATTATCATTCAATATTTTATTCAGCTTAGTTTAAAGAGCAAAGGGATTATAGTTTAAAAATTATTCAAAATAACTTATTGTTATAAATCATCTCTCTTTCCTGAAGTTCTATGAATTTCTATGAATTAAAGTTCTATGAATTTCTCCATATGATGAGTTCTGGAAATCATTCAAAGTCCACAAGTCTATGCTTCCTAGTTCTTCACACTCTGGCATATTTGTATTATATGATAAATTATGAATAAAAATAGCTAGATGTGTGAGATGTATTTTAATTATCCTCCATAATAAGAATAGAGAGATAAATATTGCTATAATATTAACAATCCTGGTGAGTATAATTGTCTGAGCTAAGGCTCTTGGAAACCAAGATAAGGACATGCAATTTGAGTGTTGAGGCAGTGAGATGGTTTCTTATCAGGTTGAGTAACTGGATTTGGAGTCAGCTAAAATAGGTACTAAAACCTAGATTCAATTATTAAAACTGATCTCTTATAGCTCACTGCTGTTACTATATACAAAAACACAAACGAACATTTACAAATTACAAAGATTACTCAACACTAGAGCAATAAGGAACAAAGTACAGACTCAGAATTCATAGAGTCCAAGTGTGATTTGCATAATTTTATGTTGCCTCAGCAACCATTTTGAATTTGTCAGATGTCCTCTTACCAGAAGCTTTTGACACAGTTTCTAGTTCTACACCTTCTCGAATTCCTCAGTGTGGTCAATCCAGGTGTGTGCCTCCTATAACCACCTCCTGTTGACCATCCTCCTTTGGGACAGATACACACAGCCTATTTGTCTGGCTCAACTGACCCTCACATTCCATGTGGACTGTGCAGATATACTACTGTGACCACCTCTCAGTCACAGTATGACCTCTTGGAAATCCTGCCTGCTTTCTTGAATCCACCAATTAAAACTCCCCTCAGAAACCTGTTTGGATAACATGGTGGATTCAATAAAGGGACAGACTTACAGTTCTCTCTCTTTCTCTCTCCTTGTGCTTTTTGACATCTGTGTGTGGTCTGTGGGTATCCACATATCCCCAAGTCCCATAAGTTAGAAAATCTTTATTTTCATCTTGAGATTTTTATAATCATTGATGGGGTGCTCTTCATTTTAGAAATCCTATATTAAAACACAACGAACTGGAAGATCAGTGCTCAACTTCAAAAGAAAACAACTGCACAAAGATTTAATAACTCAGTCATTTAGAACAGACTGGAAATAACCTGACTCAACAAAATTCCACGTTTGAAACAATAAATAATCTACAAAAAAACCCCAAATATTTATTATTCAATTTTAATATTCAATAATAGTATAAGTTTATATTTGAAAGTAGTAAGGTGAGTTGACACTCCAAAATAGAATTGCAGTGATTAGTGAAAATATAATTCAACAATATAATTACACAGATTGACAAAATCTGTTTTTGTTGTATTTGGGAAGAGGACTACTTTCCAGCTCTGGGTTCCCTATTGAACAGCCATAACAACAAACTTTATTACAATCTTTGAAAGCAAACTAAGATGAAACAATGTCAAACGTAAAGTTTATAAAGAAGCCAATAACACTTTAACCTGCAAAAATGTCAAGTTTTTTTTCAAATTAAGTTCTGTAAAAAATCAGATGCATTAAATATGTGCTATTAAAATAAGAATGATACATCATAGAAAGTTTCTAGAAAAGTTATTATTATTTTCTGTAGATAGTAGTGTTCTGTTCCTCATTGTTTATTAAGAAAAAAAAGAACTCTCTTTTGTTAAGTAATCCATTCTCCCTCCAGCATAGCTCAATGAAGAACTTCTGTGAAAACTCACTTCTGAAAATTGATAAAAAATCAGTCAGGCAAACAGAACTGGTATTTACATTGGTTATATGTAAATTGGTGATCACACTAAGTATATTTCCTCAACTATGAATTTCTTATTTTTAAGGTAAACCATTTTTAATTATATCCTATCAATAGTTCCTTATAATATCATTTACTACTGTATGCTTTTAGCTCTAAGAGAACTAATATTTACATAAAAGTAATCATTAGCAATGTCAGTTTTGCAAAGGATTTTTATTGGTTCATAAAATACAAAAATTTTAAGTTTTTTTCTTTTTTTTTAGAAAAGAGTATAATTCTTTCTACAGTAACAGATTAATAAAGTATAAATTTCAAATATTTTAGAAGGAATTATTACAATTCTTAGATTTATATGTTTTCCATTTCATATAATATGGTTAAGAACATGCCCCACAAGGTGGTGCTCTTTATTTAAAAAATGCAACAGGAAGCACTTTTGTTTCATATTTGCATAGTGTTCAAAGGCATAATACAGCCTTCGGTATATTGTAAATCACCAAATGAGCAGTGAAAAAGCATTTATTAGTTAAAATTTACTTGCATTGGATTTTATTTTATAAAATGCTGATGTTTAAATACATTTGGGTAGCAATTACAGCTATTGAAAATATAGATGTCTTTAAAATATTTCGGGTTAAATTCTGAATAGAAAAATTCATTACAGACATAAGCAAAAACATGGAGGGAGGGATAGTCAGAAGATAAATGTGGCTAGAATAGAAATTCTTTGCTGGAAATAGAGGGTAGCCAGAAAATAACATGGAAACACTATATAGAAACAATTTCATATTACGCTCAGGGCAATGAAGTCATATATCAAGCACATTTTATTATCTTGTATACAGCTATTGTTGAGGGAAAATAGGTAAAAATAGGAGAGAGATAAAAAAGGGAAGGAATAAAAATTGCATCAGGACAGCAATTTTGCCCTCCATATATTTCAGAGATCCTATTTTCTGACTATGAGGTAAGAGACTTGAAGGTGCAACTTCAGTGTGCTTAGTTCCCTCAAAGCTCTCAGAGTGCTACATCTGACCCCGTTGATACCCACCCCAGTGTTCAAAATTTTATATTATTTGTATATATCAACTCTCGGCCCAAGTCAAGTAGTTTTTCTGGTAACCAATCACAGTAAGGATTATATGTGTCAGTACTCGAAAAAATAAATTAGCTGAGGATTTCTATTTCTACCTAGGATATAAAAAGTGTCATGGGAATATTGTTCCCATTCTAACAACAAAAAGCCAGGCAATCTTAAACACACACACACACACACACACACACACACACACACACACATACACACACACATAAATAAAATAAAACAACAACAACAAAACATTATTTTTCTTTAACAATCAGAGAACTCAGGACTCAATGCATGCCAAAAAGCCAAATTTCAAGAGTTGACAAGTTGAGGAAAGAGAGGACCCATTAACTAAGGCAGCTGTCAAGTAGGTAAGGCAAAGGCTACTAACTTTTAACAAACCTTAAAGACCTAGCATGAGCTGTCATGACAGTTCAGAATTCTTGAAAGTTCCATGCCTAAGGGAAGTCTGCACTTGCTTGACCACCGGTTCTTTTATGTGATGGGTTCAGCTGCTGCCTGGGAATAGATATGAAAAAAGAAAATACATCTGTCTCCAAGGGAAAGCAGAGGACCCTTCTAGAATCCAACATTTGGTCCTGCTTTGATAAGAAGAGCCATCTGTCTGCCAGGAAAAAAAGAGGAAGAAGGAGGAGGAGAATAAGGAGGGGTAGGAGATGGAGGAGGAGGAGGAAAAGGAGGAGGAGGAAGAGGAGGAGGAGGAGGAGATGAAGGAAGAGGAGGAGGAGGAGGAGGAGGAGGAGGAGGAAAACTTCCATAAGTCTCTGAAAAGAGTGTCTGATAGTAGCAAAGGAAAAGTGAAACTTCTCATCCCTTACACCTAGGCCAAGATCAGGTGCTACTGATATTTAGAAGCTCCTGGCTCTTAACCAGCACTTGACAGTAGGAAAACCCATCTGCCATTGGGAGAGGAATAGACACCTGCTCAAACCCAGAAATATTTTGTGATAAAAGGAAGGGGTCAATTGATGTGGAAGAAAGGCAAGAAACTAGCTTGTGAAAATTAATTCAAGGCAAAGATCATTTTCTAGTTTTTGCCAGAAGGAAAGGACTTGAGTATGAAATGAAGGGGCAGGGAAATGAAGGCCAAATTCTGCAGTTCATTGCACAAAGCCAGCTTAAACTCTAGTTGAAAGAGAAGGAGTAAGACCCAAACTCCTTTACCCTTGTTCCTGCCATCCACCTTGCAAAAAGTTGCAAGAACAACAATCTATTAGAAAAGGCACAAGAATGCAAAGAAAACCCTCACCACTCCCTAATGTTGCATAGGCATGCAGAGTTCTCTGTAAGCTGAAGGTAGAATGGGACCCCTTAGACAAATCATCTGATATTCCAATATGCATATGAAATACAGCACAGAGGCAGTACACAAATGGAGGAATTTTAAGTCTGTATTGTATTGAAAGTTATCTACAGTGAAACTAAATCACAAATCTACTGCCATTAAAATCTACAGACTCAATATCCAAATTAATGACCTGATCAATACACATTTATAAACTTTATGAATTTTATCTAAATCTCTTCTGGGTACATGGTTTGATGTTGTATTTCACACAATTCTTGGCATGCAGTTACTACTTCCACAATTACACAGCAATAAGAAAGGAAGGAAGAAAGAGTTCCAGCATAAATAATAAAATAAGTAACTATTATTGATATGTTGAAGGAGTCAGTAAAAAAAAAAAGAGTGAAAAGCATGTATAAACAAAGGGATTATTTTGGCCTAAAATAAAAATTAAGTGAAAAAATCAATAGAAACGCTAGAAATAAAAAAAAGGTAGAATATCAGAGATAAAAATTATCTTGGTGGGTTTAAAAACAAATTAGATACAGTAGAAGAATTAGCAAAGCTGAAGATCAGTGAAGTTATTCACATCTTAAACAAAGAAAGAAATAAAAAAGAAAGGAAGGAAGGAAGGAAGGAAGGAAGGAAGGAAGGAAGGAAGGGAAAACAAGAGTATAGGAGTGTAGAACATTCAAAAGTTGTAAGGCATAGCACACAGTTCTATACATGTATACATTTAAAAAAATAATGAAAAACAAGCTATCTATTCAAAAAGTGCAAAAAAAATTAAAGAAAGAGAAATGAGGAAAAACAAATAGCAAATCATAGTAAAACTCCACTAAACAATCAAGATGCAGAAAAAAATCTGGAGGCAAAAGGTATCATCAGGAGGCAAAAGACAAATATACAAAGGAACAATAACTAGAAATTAAAGGTGACTTCCTGTTATAAACCATGCAAGCTAGAAAACCAGAGCAACAATTTTAATGAAAATTAAAATGTAATCTCTTAAGATTCTATCCATTAGAAAATACCTTTATCTAGGATTATATTAAAAGTAAAATACCTCATGACCCAAGTATTTTAGTACAGAAGTAAGGATAGTTGAATTGAAATCAACTGAAACAATTTACTAGAAAAGAGAAATAACAGTTTTCTCAAGAGAAAGGCAGAAAAGTAACTTAAAATTTAAATCAATTCATAAAAACAGCCACTAGCAAACTACAGATAGGACAGAAGCTCTTCTACTCAAAAGAAAAGCATTACTAAAAAATCAGAAAACAACAACTATTTTAGTCAGCTTTTCATTGTTGTAAGCAAAACACCAAATAAAAACAACTTAGAGGAGAAAAAAAGTTTATCTTGAATCTACAGTTTCAAAAGTTGCCCTCTCTAGAGGCTAGCTCCATTGCTACAGCATATCATAGTGGAAGGACTTGGTGGAGGAGAGATGCTCATTTCACGGTGGGTTCAGGGAACAGAGAGCATGGGAAGCAGGAAGGGGCCACAAGAAACATGTACCCAGGCGTGGCTATGTCCTAATGACCCATCTCTTCCAACATGTCCCACCTGCCTATAGTTACCAATTAACAATCCATTCAAACTAGACATGATCAGGTTACACCTTTCATAATCTAATCATTTCTCCTCTGAACATCCCTGCATTAACAGCAGCATTGGGAAAAACCTCATATCCTAAAGGTAACAAGAAGAAAACCCCATCACTAGCATCATTTACACAGAAGTTCTACTAGAAGTGAAAAGAAGTTTTCATGGTAAACTTGCAAAATAGGAGGCCAGTATGGAAAAGTCAAGTGTATCTATGTACTACCAATGAAAAACTGGAAATTATAATATTGAAGCAATTCTGAGAAAAATTTTAAAGTACTTATATCAGAGGATGTTCCATGTTCACAGATCAGAAGATGAATACTATCATCAGTTCTCTCAAAATTGATGTACAGATTCAACTAAGCCTCAGAATGTAATTTTTCTGTCTCATTTTGTGTTTTTTTTGAGAAACTTACAAGTTGATCTTAAAATTTATTCAGAATGTGAAGAACTGAGAATAGATGAAACAATTTGAAAATAAGAACAAAAGTGTAGAGCCTTTAAAGATTTGAATAAAACTTTGGTAATCAAAATTCTAGAAATTGTAAAAAAGATAGACTTATAGACGTAAGATGGACCAGTGCATATGTGGTCATTTGTTTTTCACAAAGGAGAAATTTAAGGGAAGAATGGTAGTCTATTAAAGAAATGGAACTGAACAACTGAAGCAGAAAAGTACATCCTACACAAATTAACCATTCATGCCTGGATCACATGCCTAAATGTCAGAACCAAATATATGGCGATTCTAGAAGCACAGGTAGGATAAAATCTTTTTCATATTACTTAAGCAAAAATTAATAGAACTCCAAAACAAAAATCATAAAGAAAAAAAGGATAAATTGGACATCTTCAAAATTCGAATTATCCTTGAAAGACAGAGTTAGAACAAGTAAGAAGACAAGCAATCAATTTTGAAAAATATTTACAAAACACATTCTGATAATGAAATTGTTTCCTTCTTTTCTCTGAAAACTGAATAAGAAGACAAAAGGAGTTTTAATATTCATTCAGATGGCCAGTAATCACATAACCTTATGCTTATATCATTACTTATCAAGAAATAAAGACTATGCTCTAAATAGATATTAGGACATTTTCACTAGAACAGTTAAAATCAAAAGGAGTGACAATACCAAGTGTTGATGAGGCTATGGAACAGTTTGGAATTCTCACCCATTGATGATGCAAATACTATGCCCCTTTGGCAAACAGTGTGCTGGTTCCTTATAAAATCAAATATGCATTTATAAGACAACCCAAAAATCTTAATTTTAGGTGTCTATTCAAAAGACACAAAAACATATTTGAATAGTCAGAGGATGTTTGCTCTTAATAGCTAAACACTAGAAATGGGCCTAATGTCTCTCAATTAGCTACTAGAAAGACCATGAAATATTAATTTAATAGAACACTATTCACCAACAATAAGGCAACTATTTTACAATACTGACACACACAAAAACGTAAAAGAACCTCAAAAGCATTATGCTAACTGAAGGAAGTTATACTGTGGGAGTCTATAGATGTGAGATTTAGAAGTGTCAAAACTATAATTAAAGAAAGCAGATCAGCAGTTTCTATGGCATGAGTGGCAGGGAGGGGTTCAACTGCCAAGGGGTCCAGGAAAACTTTTAGAGCCAATTAAAAGTTCATGGACACTATCAAGTTTGTTTGTTTGAAGCCCTAGGAGACTAACCAGCAGGAACTGAATAGGGTGATTACTGTTCCTGAGAACAGAGTGGATACCATGATTAGAGAAATTGGAGGGGTATAAACTGGGAAGGGTATAAACCAAACTATTCAGAATATGGGCCTGATAGTTTATTTGGCTGACTTTACTAGTAAAACATGGTGTATTTTGTAGCATAAAGAGATTTCTGTTCTTAGGGGTAAGTTCAAATCTTATGGTTCTAGAAATAAGAGGGCTTAAACCCCAATAATATACTCTATAAAAATAACTCTTTTATCAGACATAGTTCTTTCATGTTGTGAAGGGATCTTAATAGGTTAACAGGTAGAGATATGTCATATGCAGAGGGGTAGAGTTAGGGTAAATTTATTTTCATAATAAATATATGAGTTTATCATATTGGAAGCATGGATAGGTTGCTCAAATTCATAGGAATAATATGATGAAAATAAATGTCTTGCTGATGAAATTAGTTATAAAGATTGCAGGTGTTAGTGGATTATAAAGTGGTCCTAGGGAAATGATTATGGTTAGAGTGATATATTGATGTGGTGGTGATTAAATGATTACAGATATCTTTAAAAAACTAATCTCACAACATACTTTTATAAATGTGAATTTTACTCTCTACATATTGCACCTAGATAAAATTTAAAATAAGTACATTGGATGGGTTGCACATACTTTGTTATGGTGGCAAATGTCAATAATCCCAGCAATTCGAGAAACTGAGGCAGAAAGGTTGCATATTCAAGGGCAGACTTGCAACCTAGTGAGGATCTAAGCAACTTAGAAAGACCCTGTTTCAATATAAAGCATACTTTATTATTACTCTTTAATATGGATTTTTTCTAAGAGGCTTTCAAAAATAATTTTGATTATTTTTCTTTTTCATTTCCTTGTGTCTTTCAAATACAACTCCTGATGCACAAGAAGCAAATCTATAAAAGTATGAACATAAGTCTTATAAGACATAGGAGATAGTGAAATTTCTTGAGTAGGAGAATGAAGTTAAATGTACACTTGAGGGAGGTTAAACTAGATCTAGTATTCATAAATGGCTCCTGGAGTTAAGAGGACAGGGGTACGTGTCTGGAAAGCTCTGTAATATTTCTCAAACAATTAATATTTATTTCTGTGTTTAATTGTAAGTGAAAGATTAAAGATCAAAGAGATTTGGGGTCTGGAGTCAGAGACTTTAGACTTAGTGATATGTGGTAGAATTTCTGATAATTCCTGACAATTGTAAAAATGTAAACATGTACAGAAATTCATTTAGACAAGAAAATAATATGGAAAAGTAATTCTTCCTTGATATGGTAAAGAGAAAGAGGAACCTTTAAGGCAGAGAGAGCAGTATCACATGCTGCAGGGAGGGCAGGAGAAATGAACAATGAAATTAGGTCATTGGATTCAATTATTACAGATCTAAATATAATGTTTAAGATACTCTTTTCAACAGCAAGGCAGGGTGGAAATTATTTTGTGTAAAACAAAGGAGAGAATCATAGCTGAAAAATTCTTGCAAGAGGCACAGCATACTACTCAGAGAAATCAGGCAATGTAGAAGAGGTATAGACCCAAACTACAAAGGTAATATAGTTCCATAAAAGTGTTTCATCCAGGGACATGTGGAAGCGGAGAAAAAGGACTTAATGGGAAGGAAGAGGTTGCTGGAGGAAAAGGGATACTGAAGGTTAATAGGTCCCTGAGGAGGTGGGAGAGAAAGGAGAGCAATGACATGGGTAGAAACCAAGAGAGAAGGAGAAAAAATGAGATATTTATTCTTGCTGCAGCAAGTTATTTTGAAAGAAAACCATTTTCTTTCTTAAATTTTGAGTAAGTAGTTGAAGATTATTGTATCAGTGCTATACTACATGATTAGAACTTGAAAGTGCTATTTTATTCCTATCTTTTCTAGTTACTCTTTCCTTTATCCCTCTACTTGATTCTTCCACTCCAGGCCAGTTTTTCAGGTGATGGTTCACAATTATGTTACTTTAATGATGTTATGACCGAAGGCTACAAATGGCTCAGAGTCTTAATTATAGTCATGAAAGGATTATAACAAATCCTCACATAACAGAAAAATGCAGGTTTAATTTTACAGATAAGAAAACTGATGTTCTGTGAATATAAGTAGCTTGTCTAAAACCAAAGTATTAATCAGTAATAAAATTGGGATTAAACCCTATGGTCATTTCTTACACTTTATTCTTATCTGACTTAACCACAGTATTTAATAAATATTCTCTGTTTTTTTTTTCCTTTGCTCTAATGAAACTAGAGTCTATTATTGCCTTTGGAGAATAGAAATCCCTTGTAATTAATTCCAAAGAGAAATTTCAGCTTTGTATCAGGCAAAGCAAACCATTGATCTTAGTTCCATTTCCACCCACATTATGACACAGGGAGGTGATTTGTCCTTTCCCAGCCCTGATTTTTTTTATTTTGTAAATGAAGGTAAACTGTTGTATAGTCTGCAAGGTATTTTCTGGTTTTTCATTTCTATCAATCTAAAAATGGAATAGGTGGGAAGGAGCAGGCCTATTTTGTGAAGGAACCAAATTTAGGATTGGCTATAGGTTCAGATTCTCCTTACTCTTTTAGATTTTAAATATGGACACTTCAAAAAAAGTCATACCATATGAGCTGGCTATGAGATTAAAAACAGAATGTTACTGAGGCTTATTGCTCATGAGCTAACAAAAGCAATGTGAACTGGATTTGTGGAATTACAAAAATGTTATTGGCAATTAGATTCAGAATTCCACTTTTATCCCATCTCAAATGGTAAACAATAGCATAAAGACTAAAGCCACAAAAAAGCCAGAGAGTTAAAATTTTCCCAAGATGTTAAGGACTAAGTCTTGCACTCAATCATTAAGTTCATGAATCTCTCTCTTATACAAAAATAAATCAGGTGTATCCAGGACTGTGAGGCAACAGGACTTCATTCCCCAGTTCCCTCTCTTTCCTTCTGATATAACAGTTATAATTTTTCCTGAAAGCCCCTTACCTTATTTATGGTTGAGATATGAGGTATCCCCCAAAGCCCTTGTCTTGGGCATACAAAATTGTTCAGAAGTAAAATAATTAGATTATGAGAGCTGTAATCAGTGGATTAATTCACTAATATGAATTAACTGGATGGTAATTATAGGCAGGTAGGGTATGGTTGAAGAAGTAGTTCACTGTGGGGTGTGCCTTTGTGTTTCATAATTTGTCTTTGGTAAGTGTAGCTCCCTCTCTGCTTCCTGGTTACCATGCCTTGAGCTGTTCTTGTGCACTTTGCTCTTCTGCCATGATGTCCTGCCTTACCTTGGGGCACAGAGCTATGGAGTCAGCTGGTCATAGACAGTACCTCTGAAACCATGAGCCAAAAGAAAATTTCCTCATCCACATTGTTTTTTTTTCAGGTCTTTTTTTCCACAGTGAGCAAAGCTAACTAAATCCTTTATGGCATATTTTTTCTCAAAATTCTTTCAATATTTGCTTGGTCTAGGACTTTTCTCTTTCTGCATTCCCTTCCTGAAAGTCTCACTATTTTTATGCTTTTAAATACTATGTATACAATAGGGTCAATGAAATTTAAATCTCAGTCCACATAAATATGTTATACACTTCAAGCTAATTAACATTTCCCTTATCATTCCCACTACAAGTGTCTTTCCTTGGAGTCATCATTTTGGTAAATGTCATGAACATCTATCTATCTATCTAACAGCTCAACCCAAAACTAAGGGGCATCTTTATTTTCCCCCAATATACAACTCCAACCCATCAGCAAATCATCATTTCTAACTTGATTATATCTCAACCTGGTTCACTTCTATGTTGTCATCATTCTGAATCAAATTTCCACCATATTTCCAAGATTTCTTCAGTATCCCAGTTCCTTTCTAGTTCCTCTTGCTTTAATTCTTGTCCTATTCTACTTAATTCTTAAGGAAAACCATTGTAATATTTTTTAAAAGATATATCTTATCATGTTATGTCCTCACATATGAGCCTACCATGGTTTTCCAATCCACTTGAAATAAAGCACAAATTCCTATAAGATCCAACATGATCTAGTTGTTGCCTCTCACTCAAATCACTGTTTTGTTTTGTTTGGGAACTGGAGATTAAACCCAGGAATTCTGTACCACTGAGCCACATCCTCAGCCCCCTGTATGCTTTATATTGAAACAGGGTCTTTCTAAGTTGCTTAGATCCGCACTAAGTTGCCAAGTCTGCCCTTGAATATGGAACTTTTCTGCCTCAGTTTCCTGAATTGCTGGGATTATTGACATTTGCCACCATGCCTGGGCACTTGAATCACAGTTAATGTCACTCTGTCTATAGTTCACAAAACCACAGTCATATTTAGGTCCTGTGCTTGTTGCTTTAGTATCCTAGGGATGCTGTAATAACTTACCACAAAGGTGGTAGCTTCTGGATAGAAACTATAACATATTTATTCTCTTATAATTCTGAATATAAGGAGTCTGAAATCAAGGTCTCAGGAGGTTGGATTACCCCTGAAGTTCCATAAGAGAATTGATTCCATGTCTCTCTTTCAGTTTCTGGGGGTTTGCAATCCTTGATCTTCCTTGATTTATCAATGTATCACTGCAATCTCTGACCCCATTTTCACCTGGCAAACTGCTCTGTGTCTCGATGTCCTTTCCTCTTCTAATAATGACACAAGTCATTGAATTTGGAGCCTACCCTAAATCAAGGATGATTATGTCTTAAGGTCCTTAACAAACCAAATCTACAAATATCCTATTATAAAGTCATATTCTGAGGTTCTGATTGGACATGAAATTGGGGAGCATTGTTTAACTTACTATATGATTTGTCATGATCATTCTGTATTTATTCCTTAGGTGATTCATCTTTCAAAAGTCACTTCCTTAGAGAGATCTTACTTGATTTTGCCTTCCATTCTAAATTATGGCTTTCTATTCTTTCCTTTACAATTCCAGCCAAACAGATATAATTTCAGTGAAATATTTTGAATATCTATCTATCTATCTATCCATAAACTGCATACTAAATATAAGTGTAAGGGTAAACATGTACGTATTGGAACATGTATGTGTGTGCATGTGCTTAAGTGTGGTATAAGTGCATTTGCATGTACTCCTTGTCTTCAGTTAAGGACATTAGAACATTTCTTAACATAACTTTGTGCTGGCAAACACTCAAAGGAAACTAATAAGGAATAATTGGAGAATATCAGAATCTCCTGAAAAGTGATGAGCACTAAAGAGGAAGAAAATAAGATGGGGAGAATCATCTGTAAATCTAAAACAGCATCAATGACAAGATATAAGAAGATAAAGGAAAGATACACAATGGGAACACTTTGAATTATGAGATGCAGGAAAAAATCACTTATTCTCTAAAAAATAAGATATAAACTTTTTCAGTCTATAAATATTAGTGTAAGGATTATAGAGTACTCCAAGAGAATCAACAAAACAGGAGTACCTTTTATGGCTTCCCCCCACCTGCAAAAAAAAAAAATATATGTGATTACCAAAGGCAATAGCATCATAAAAAAAGGAAAATGAAGGAAATCATCTTTCTGATCTCTTCCTGTAAAATTCAACCTTATAAGAGATTAGAAAGTTAGATATGGATCTATGAACACTTGACTTATGGGATTTAGATTGATATGTGAATAATATCTTCATATACTTTAGGAAAACTTGCATTTTTATGCTCATATTTTAAAATACACTTAAATTCTTGGCACATCTCCAACATTAATACAAGTGAAATTTCCTTTCGAGTATCTACGGCTATTTTCCTTACTATAATATCTTTAAAATGGAATTCCTTCACCTTCAAGTAAATATTTAAAATTATTTTAAGAGCAATAAAATATGTGGACTTGAGTTAATGCCTTGAGTATTTTAGAATTAAATTTACCAAGTACTAGAACATAGAAATCTTCATATATTCCTTATGGCAATATTTGGTTTAGATAAGCAATTGAAGACTACCATATAAATAAACCAGGAAAGTAGATTAATGCCCCCAAACAAATTATTTCATAAGCGAAAACATTTTAAAAGGTACAAAGAAAGGAATGGATGGAGAGAAGGAGGAAGAGAATCTTTCCCTGTGACCCAAGACATCAGCTGTACTTTTAGTTTCATACTAGCCACTTCCTCTAAAAAAATACTGAGTAAAGGCTTTTTATACTGTAAACTATTTTTAGGGTAAGAAATATTAATCACAGTATTAACAAACATGAAATAAAACATCATTACAAGTAACAAGTTGAAGACACATCAATTTTTAAAAGCACACTAATAGAATACCCAAAGCAGCTATCATTAGTGATGTAATCATTCTATTTGCCTATAGAACTGAAGCTTCTCAGAGTAGCAAAACAAAAAGAATACAGAATTATTGTTTAAATCATCATCCTAGTGAGTCTTTCTGTGTAATTAGTATATAGGCCTTGCATTTCTGGAGCAAACTCAACTAGGTCCTCATGGTATATCCCTATTTATTGCTTCATTAAATTTACTAAAATTTTATTTAGGACTTTTATAATCACATCCATGGGAAATTAGCTTTTATTTTCCTCAGCAATTATCATATCAGCCTTTGTTTCAAATATGGCTTTATGTGCTACACAGACAGTTAGGGTGAGGCCCATGTTCATTCTGCCTATAATCACCTGCTTTTGACTGGGAGCAAGACCTGTGTCTTGCTTGTAACTAAATAAAATGTGACAAAGGTAGTGGGAGGTAACTCTGAAGATATGTACACACACAGAAAGAGATAGATAGAAAGAAATATATAATAACAACCATGTGAGCTCAGGAAAGAATTCTAACCTATAGATAAAAAAGCATCAAGCCTGTGCATATCTTGATTGCAGTTAAACATTCTGCAAAGATGTAGCTAAGCTAGCCTCAGACTCCTGACCCATAGAAACTGAAATAAGTGTGTTGCTTTAAGCCTTAAGGTAGTAGTAATTTGTTAAGCAGCAATAGAAAACTAATGCACCTCATGAAACAACCTGGAAGTGCTTATTTTAATTGTCTTTTAGAGCTTTTAATTGTTGGTATAATTCCTTCCTAACAAATTGTAGAATTCACTGAAGAAACCATCTGGCCCAGGAGTTTTCTTTGAAAAGGTTTTTAATTGAAGATTCTATTTCTTGGATGTAAAGTATTCTTTATTCATTTGTAGGTTTTAAAAATCTGTTTATGTGAACTATTATTTGCATATTTCTTTATTTCCTGATGTTAACTCAGTCAAAGCTGTTTTTCTAGGAAATTGTCCATTTCATTTATAATCTACAATTTAAAATTCATCATAAATTGTATTCAAAATATCTTTCATTGTCTGTAGGATGTACACTGTTGAATTCTGTAATCATGGCACCCAACCTCCATGCTGAGGATCTAACCCAAGTCCTTGCACTGAATCTATACTCCATCTCCTCTCCTGCTTATGTTTATTTTCACTGTCACACTGGTTTATTTAATGAATTACCAGAGAGTTGGAAATGTCACTAATTTTTCAAAAGATTAACTTGTGGCTTTATTTATACTCTGTATGGAACATTTATAGTAATTTTTGCCACTAATCTCATTGTTTTCCTATTCATATATACTTTAAGTTTTATTTGCTCTTTTCTTCCCGTAAGTTCTTCAGATGAATACTTACAACAGTGATTTTCATTATTTATTTTTTCTAGTGATTACATTTTAATGCTATAAATTTCTAAATGGGGTTTAATTACCTTCTATATGTCAAAATGAAATATTTTAATATCATTGAATTCACAAAGGTTTTATTTCTATCATTTTGAATTATGCTCTTACAAATGAGTTAATTATAAGTATCTGTGTTACTTTCTAAAAATTTTAGTGCTTTTTAGTTAAAATACTTTTGTCTTTTAGTACTAAACTTGCTAAGCTCCACTATTGAAAGAAAATATTGTCTGCATTATTTCAATTCTTTAAAATAAATTGAGTCTTCTTATATGGTTCACATTTGGTCATTTTTTGGAAATAAGCACAGATGTCCACACAGATATATGACTGAGGTAAAGTTTACTTATCATATTGCTCAAGTTATAATTATCTTTACAGATTTCATCATATCGTTCAATTGGGTAACTAAGAAGAATATATTAAAATGTTTCACCATGGCTGAGGTTTTTCTTTGTTCTATTTTTGGTAAATTTTATTTTTTATACTTCAATGATTACTGTCAGATGCAATTTGTATTCCTAGTATACAAATTTTTATAATGAAATATCTCTCTTCTTATACGTTATGGTTTGGATGTGTGGTGTCCCCCAAAAGCTCACATGAGCAATGCAAGAAGGTTTGGTTGAGAAATGATTGGGTTAAAACCTTAGCCTCGTCAAATGAGTTAATCCCTTGTGGGGCTGGAGAAGGTGGGGATTGGGGCTTGGCTTTGGGTATATAATTGTATCTGGAGAGTAGAGTCTCTCTGCTTTCTGGTCATCACATATGAACTGCTTCCCTCAACCACACTGTCCCACCATGATGTCAGCCTCACCTTCAGCCCTGAGGAATGGAGCCAGCCTTCTATGGATTAAGACTTCTGAAACCATGAGCCCTCAAATGGACTCTTCGTCCTCTAAAATTATGCTGGTCAGGTCCTTTAGTCGCAGCAGTGAAAAAGGGGAACAAAACATTATATTTCATAATCTTTTCTTAAAGTCTGTGATTTCTGATATTGACATATTACACAGACTTTTTGTTAATACATCATGATGCATCTTTTCTATCATGTAATTTCAATCTTTATTCTCAAATTTCATATCTTTTGTGAAAATATACTTTATTTTTCAAGAAATTATTCTCACAGATTTATCTTGGATTGACCATTTTGCTACTTGAATTTAGTGTAATTACTTACATGCATGTGTTGAAAAATTAGGAAAATGATGTTGATTGAAATATCAACTTTTATTTAAATTAATGGCCTTTTGTATAATTGTGATCTAGTGAAATAAACTTAGTACTTCTGGATAGACATATCAAGATGATTTTTTAAAAAACATTTAAAAAGTTGTTAATAAAGAAAATATTAATGGATATGAATTATCCACTATAATAGGGGATGAAAGGAAGGTAAAATAGAGTAAATACAAATTTACACAAAACTTCTATTCATGCTCTAGTTAAAATGTAAAATTTCCTGTAAGTAAAATGTAAGAAAATTTTGATAATTCATGTACAAGATTTAATAACTTTCAGAGGACCCTGGTGAACTCTGTAAGTAAAATGTTGATTTGATTTGATTTGATTTTTTTTATTTATCTTTATTTATTTTTATTTTTTTTATTATTAGTTGTTCAAAACATTACAAAGCTCTTGACATATATTTCACACATTTGATTCACGCAGATTATGAACTCCCATTTTTACCCCGTATACATATTGCAGATTCACATCGGTTCCACATCCACTTTTTTACATACTGCCATACTAGTGTCTGTTGTATTCTGCTGCCCTTCCTATCCTCTACTATCCCCCCTCCCCTCCCTTCCCCTCCTCTCCCATCTTCTCTCTCTACCCCATCTACTGTAATTCATTTCTCTCTCTTGTTTTTTTCCCCTTTCCCCTCACTTCCTCTTATATGTAATTTTGTATAACAATGAGGGTCTCCTTCCTTTACCATGCAATTTCCCTTTTTTCTCTCTTTCCCTCCCCCCTCTCGACCCTGTTTAATGGTGATCTTCTTCTCATGCTCTTCCTCCTTATTCTGTTCCTAGTTGCTCTCCTTATATCAAAGATGACATTTGGCATTTGCTTTTTAGGGATTGGCTAGCTTCACTTAGCATAATCTGCTCTAGTGCCATCCATTTCCCTGCAAATTCCATGATTTTTTCATTTTTTAGTGCAGAGTAATACTCCATTGTGTATAAATGCCACATTTTTTTTATCCATTCATCTATTGAAGGGCATCTAGGTTGGTTCCACAGTCTAGCTATTGTGAATTGTGCTGCTATGAACATCGATGTAGCAGTATCCCTATAGTACACTCTTTTAAGGTCTTCAAAGAATAGTCTGAGAAGGGCAATAGCTGGGTCAAATGGTGGTTCCATTCCCACCTTTCCCAGGAATTTCCATACTGCTTTCCAAATTGGCCGCACAAATTTGCAGTCCCACCAGAAATGTAAAACATTCGACAAAGTACAGCATCCCTTTATGTTCAAAACATTAGAAAAACTAGGGATAACAGGAACTTACCTCAACATTGTAAAAGCTATCTATGCTAAGCCTCAGGCTAGCATCATTCTGAATGGAGAAAAATTGAAGTCATTCCCTCTAAAATCTGGAACAAGACAGGGATGCCCTCTATCACCACTTCTATTCAATATAGTTCTCGAAACACTGGCCAGAGCAATTAGACAGACAAAAGAAATTAAAGGCATAAAAATAGGAAAAGAAGAACTTAAATTATCACTATTTGCGAGTGACATGATTCTATACCTAGAAGACCCAAAGGGTCTACAAAGAAACTACTAGAACTAATAAATGAATTCATCAAAGTGGCAGGATATAAAATCAACACGCGTAAATCAAAGGCATTTCTGTATATCAGTGACAAAACTTCTGAAATGAAAATGAGGAAAAACACCCCATTCACAATATCCTCAAAAAAATAAAATAAAATACTTGGGAATCAACCTAACAAAAGAGGTGAAAGATTTATACAATGAAAACTATAGAACCCTAATGAGAGAAATAGAAGAAGATCTTAGAAGATGGAAAAATATACCCTGTTCATGGATAGACAGAACTAACATTATCAAAATGGCAATATTACCAAAAGTTCTCTATAGGTCTAATGCAATGCCAATCAAAATCCCAATGGCATTTCTTGTAGAAATAGATAAAGCAATCATGAAATTCATATGGAAAAATAAAAGACCCAGAATAGCAAAAGCAACTCTAAGCAGGAAGTGTGAATCAGGCAGCATAGCGATACCAGATTTCAAACTATACTACAGAGCAATAGTAACAAAAACAGCATGGTACTGGTACCAAAACAGGCGGGTGGACAAATGGTACAGAATAGAGGACACAGAGACCAATCCACAAAACTACAACTTTCTTATATTTGATAAAGGGGCTAAAAGCATGCAATGGAGGAAGGATAGCATCTTCAACAAATGGTGCTGGGAAAACTGGAACTCCATATGCAACAAAATGAAACTGAATCCCTTTCTCTCGCCATGCACAAAAGTTAACTCAAAATGGATCAAGGAGCTTAATATCAAATCAGAGACTCTAGATCTGATAGAAGAAAAAGTTGGCTCTGATCTACATATTGTGGGGTCGGGCTCCAAATTCCTTAATAGGACACCCATAGCACAAGAGTTAATAACAAGAATCAACAAATGGGACTTACTTAAACTAAACATTTTTTCTCAGCAAGAGAAACAATAAGAGAGGTAAATAGGGAGCCTACATCATGGGAACAAAGTTTTACTCCTCACACTTCAGATAGAGCCCTAATATCCAGAGTATACAAAGAACTCAAAAAATTAAACAATAAGATAACAAATAACTCAATCAACAAATGGGCCAAGGACCTGAACAGACACTTCTCAGAGGAGGACATACAATCAATCAACAAGTACATGAAAAAATGCTCACCATCTCTAGCAGTCAGAGAAATGCAAATCAAAACCACCCTAAGATACCATCTCACTCCAGTAACAGTGGCAGCCATTATGAAGTCAAACAACAACAAGTGCTGGCGAGGATGTGTGGAAAAGGGTACACTTGTAAAATGTTGATTTTAAATCAACTCTTTTACTCTTCCTATAACACTTTTGATTTTCTAAATGCACTTCAAATGTCTAAATATCACTTTGAAAAATGATTTAATAGCTTATCATAAAATTTTTATGAATATTCCTCTTATGTGGTATATTTCAGTCAATGTATATTTTAATTTTAAGTAAGAATTCTGCAGAATCTCAATTTCAATTTATTATGAGGATACAATCATATTTCTTTTTAAAGTGCCTGTAATGGCTATGATTAATGTTAAGTTTATTTTATAAAAGAATATGCATGCAATTTTAAGCATTTACATTTTGCAAATGCATGTTCTTCCACTGTAGGCATTTTGAAAAAGATTATCCCCTTATAGAAGAGTAACTAAAACAGGCTCTTTTCCTTCCATATAAGTATCCTTAACACAAAGACCAATTTTCCAAGATAGGGCTAATGGTGTCTACCAACCCCTAGTAACCTAGGGACTGAAAAGGAGTGAATCCCAAGACACACCAGTCTTCTTTTCTTACTTGGTCAAACTTTATTGACTCCTAATGGCAGGGGCACTTTTTCATAATACTAGCTCCTTTCTCCTCTTGCAAAAGGAAATAGAATATCACCTTACCAAGATTCTGGAGAAGCAACAGCAGCAGCCCAGATCTGTACATGCAACCCTGAAGATTGGCCTCAAACCTCCTTTCTTTGAAGACCAGCTGACCACAGTCATGACTCCTTTTAGGACTAGCAAGCCAAGCATCTGCCAGTAGCCTAATTATATTGAGGGTGAAGAGGTGTTTAGTTGTTAGGATGACTGTCACAAAGAGGGTGTCTGGGACTCCCTCAGAAAAGCCACTCATAAATAATTTCAAGAAAGATACCTAGAAACCAATTTTAATTTTATATTCTTAATAACTTTGGCAACTAAATTCAAACTGATGTACTGTAAGCAAGTTATAGCAGCAAGCTTTGTTAGTTGATAAATTCTGTAGAATTGATATACTTCTAAAGAAGTTAAGCCCTTGATTTACTTCCATCCAGAAATTACTCAGTGCAAATTACTCTGAAAGACCTGGTTTGGTGTTTAACTCTGAAGAAAAGTCTTTGAATAAATAACCCTCCCCCAATATGATCATTATCATTTCCTTGGAACACAAAAATAATCAGTTATCTATGTAACACCTTTTACACTTATATTTTTAAAAGAAATAATTGCTAGCAAAGTGGAGTTTTCAAGGTCTATAGCACTGCATTGGTATCTCACTTTTTTCTACAAGTTCCTAGATTATTAGTAAGTACACAGTGGGCACTACAAAAATGTTTTCTCAATAAACTTATCCTTACTTCATATTTTTCACATTTTAAACAAGTAATTAAATGTGTAAAGCTGCATTCATCCATCTCTTTTTATTTCAGATAAACATCTCAAATTATGATTCTGCAATCTGTATACGGGGAAAAATGGGAGTTCATAACCCACTTGAATCAAATGTATGAAATATGATATTTCAAGAGCTATGTAATGTTTTGAACAACTAATAATAAAAAAATGAAAATAGCTCCACTTTATTGTGATAGATAAGAATGGTCTAATTAGACATCAGCCTCTGTTTAGTTAGGTACTCAAAAAACTAAAAAATCTGTTCTATTTTCTGTAGAAAGACATATATAAATATAAATACATATATATTTATAGATACATATAAACATACACACATATATATTTATAGATGTTTATAAATTGTTTTATGTGTATTTATACATGTTGAAGATGACTACATATAAGCATATATAAAATCTGTATATAGTAAAAATAAGTATAAATAAAAAGAAAGGAAGTGAGGAATAAAAAAGAAAACAAGGGAGAAAAAACAAAATATAAATGTTTATAATTTCTGTTGTTGAATTGAAAACTGTGATAACTATCAAAGATAGTTGAATTAAAATAATTCATATTGGATTTTAAATTAGACAAATAATAGACTAAAATATATATTATATACATATTTCTAAACATTTTATTAACAAAAATTGAGTATTTTTCTAAAAATAGTGTTTTCGAATATATTTTGCTTGTCCTGTTGTATTTAATTCACATATTGGGTTTCCTTCAAATTTTTTTCTTTAAATATATTTTCAATAAATTAATTAGAAATTAACCATTAAGTTAAAAAAAAACAACAAAAAAGCTTATGTCTAACAAATAACTGTTTCATTACATTGAAATTTTTCAAATAATTGAGGATACAGAAGAAATCATTTCTCAAATGCTTCCTTTTACATTAGCCATCAGTTATAGAACATGCTAAGAGATCTCAAAAATGCTTCCCATTTTCAGCAGTTATCCTAAACACAGTTTATTGACAAAGGCAATTTGCTATCTTCTCTCTGGTTAACCATTTGCCTCCTCCCACCCATCTGACTCATATCCCAGTTTCTTCCCTTTACAGTCTTACATCTTGGTTCTCATTACCTTATCAAGTAGTCATCTTGGAAATGGTTTTATTATCTTTTTCTTTCATCAGTATGATCCATGTAAAACTCTTGTGACTTTGACATACAACATTCTAGGTGTAAAGATAACCCTTACTATTACCATTCTTCATTGGCCTGCCTTAGGATAGCTTCAACCAGCATCCATCTTCCAAATTAACAGCTGTGGTTCAGTAGTCATACATGTCCATATTATGGTTTGGAAATGAAATGTCCCCTAAAAGATCTTTCAGGAATATTCAGAGGTGAAATAATTAGATTATGAGAGCTGTAACCTAATCAGTCCATCCCAGTTTGAAGAGAATGAATCATAGGAACTGTAGGCAGTTAGAGCATGGCTAGAGAGGGTAGGTCTCTGGGGACCAGCCCTGGAAGGTTGCATATTCCCTGTGACTTCTTCCCCAACCCTCTCTTCTCTTGGAACTGCTTCCTTTGTTTGCCAGAAGCTTCCCCCTGGTGGATATGTCAAATATTAATTAGATACACAAGTCTAAATTGTAGTCTAGATCAAACCAAGAGTGTGATCTAGTCTAGAGGTATACATTTTTTTTTCAGTTACTATTCTCTAAGTGGTACTTAAGTTTTTAAATAAGTTAGGATCATTAAGAGAGTGAATACAGTTAGAAAAGAATTCAATGGCCCACATAAATGACCCATCCAACATGCTAACCTCTCAATTCCTTGCTGTCATCAGTTCCCACAAGCTTTTTTCCTATAGTGCTTCATCACCACATCAATGACCACACCCCGGATCTTATTAACAACTAGGAATATTCAGGTTCTAAAGTGCTTAAATCAAGCAGCTAGGTGATGACATAACACTTTATAATTTTGCTCCTTAATCATCTCTCCACTTCACATCCTATATTGGCTCTTGTGTCCTCTCACTTCTGTCATAACTAGGCTCTTTGAAATAGTTGTCTATAGCCACTGAATTAAATTCTTTGTCTTCCATTTAAATTTCCAGGCCACTGGAAACTTGATTTCACCCTAACTATGCCACTAAAATTGTTTTAACCTTGATCACCACTTAACATCTTGCTATATATCCTGGACACTCTATTTTTTCTTAAATTCATGACATCACAAAACTGCTGATAGGTCTTTTAATCCTCTCTTAACCTTGCATTTATGATTCTTTACCTTTCTGGTATTATTTCCATATATCAGCTGTATTTGGTCCCTTTCTGGGTATATTTTTTCCCTAACATTTCTCTTTTCCTTATCTCAAATATTTTTCTTCCTCAAAGCTTTATTCTGAACTCTTCTATTTCTGTATACATTTTTTTGTGAGGGGGGTGATTTCACAAACTCCAGTAGCTTCAGTAAGTTTTTCTACATGTCCAAAACATTGGTTTAAAATTCAATCTCACCTTTAAATTTCAAAATCATTCATTTATTCCCAACTTGGTCATCTCAATTTAATGTATCTATAATGGATTTCATTTCCCCTTGAAAAATCCTCCAAGTCATGAGTTTCTTGACACTATGAATGGTCCTTTCATTCATTCAGTTGCGAAAGCAGAAATTTCAAATCTTAGAATTGACTTCCCCATAGGCCTCATTTTCCTCCCTCCAGATGACCATTATTCTCGTGTGTTTACTCTATCCTCATGGTCTCATCAATCAGCTCTCCTCTCCAGTCTCATGTTGTCACAATATTGGCTCATATGAACCATTTTTGTTTTATTTTTTTAACTGAAACTTCTCCTGAAATATTGCTCTTGACTAGTTTTGTTTCTTCAAGTGTTCTCAAAATTTTTATTAACACATAATCATTGTACATATTTATTGGGTACAGTGTGCTACTTCAACACTTGCATATAATCTATACCAATTAAATCAAGGAAGTTTCTACTTTACCATCCTTTTGTGTTTGCAGTCTTCAAGTTCTTATCTTCTAAATAGTCATAAAAGTTAAAACAAGTTATAATGAACTATCGTATCAGGTGCTACAGAGTATTAGAACTTATTAATTCTATATAACTGTTTTGGTACATATTATCCAACCTCTCACTAGACCTCCTCTGCCAACCCTTTCCAACCTCTAATAATCAATACTATAAATTCTGGGGATGGTGTTATGGCTCAGTGGTGGAGTGCTTACCTATCACGTGTGAGGCACTCTATTTGAGCCTCAGCACCACACAAAAAATAAATAAGTAAAATAGATTTATTTTAAAAAAGAATTCATGAAAGAACAGGCATAAAGCCATATTTTAAAATATTATTAATTTGATCATTTTTTTAAAAAACATATGAGAGAGAAAATAAGAAATTTTTATTTTAGAATCTGACTTAACAAACAAAAATATCAACATTATAATTTTTGTCATCATCCTCTGGGGACTGAAAAAACTTTTTCATTTATCTCTGTGCTTTAGATTTTTCTATAATCCACTCCTGAACTAGAGAAAAGAAAATATTTCTAAAGGAGATATCTGACTAAGTGATACTCCTATTTAAAGATTTAATGGTTCCTCATGGTCATTAGTATAGAATACAAATTCCTTCCATGAATTTGCTCACATTCTTGCCTCTAATTAACTTTTTAACCTTTATCTCACCACTGTCTCCCATTCCCCACTCACATTATATTTTTATTTTTGACCTATGCTATACAGATGCAGTTTCCTTTGCATAAACTACCATGTGCTGCTCCTTAATTAGGCAAAATTTCACTCATCTGCAAATTTTCAAGATAAACATTTCATTCTGTTGGCTTTCCTAAATTCTCCAGCTCCTTTGTGGTTTTTTTTCATCAATTGGATTATGTGATCTTCCTACTCAATTTCATTTTACCTGGATCCTATATGATTCTATAATTATTTTTTTACCAAACTGTCTAATTATATTGTAAGATTTTGAAGAGAATAACTATGAATCTCTAAACCAAATGTCTAGCATATAATATCTACTCAGTTATACACTAAATTTGTAATAAACAAATCAAAGGACAAAAGGAAATAATAAGAAAGATAAGATTCAAGTTAAAATAATTAACTTGAATTAGATCACAGTTTAGATTCCTATCATTTTATCTATCTTTTGAATTCAGTAGAACATTAATAGTTTTTGACTAATCAAAATCAGTTTGAGAGATTTTTAAGTTTTAATTCCATTTAAAATTTTATATATATATGAAAAACTTGGTCTAAATAGCACCCTCAGGAAACTAAATTTATTTTTTCAAAAAATTTATAATGTGTTTACCTGAATTGCCAAGAACCATCAAGAAGCTATAAAACAAGAACAGAAAGTACAGAATTACAGAATGTGCAATTCTTCCTCCTCAGTGGGGGAAAATTAATAGAGCTAAAGAATGTTCAGGACAGTGTGCATATCAAGCCTAAGAATGAATCAGACGGCAATTCACTTCTAATCCCACTCTAGAAATAAAAAAGAATCTTTAACATTTGGAAAAAGAAATAGAGAAATTTAGAAAACTAAGTTCTGTAGGCAGCGAATTTATAGATTTTTTCTAAGGTCACAAAAATTGGAAACAAGCAAAAAAAATTAAAAAGGGGGTATTAGAATAATCTCAATAGCATTCTTTCTGTTAATTTCTAGGTGGGGCCATAAGATAAACTCAACCTAAAAAACTCAATATCATATCATGAACTATGTAATGTTTTTGAACAACCAACAATAAAAATTAATTTAAAAAAAAAACAACTCAATATCATCTTGTGAAAGAATGAAATGTTTCCACATTTGACCAATTTTGGTATGTACTATTTTCTGGAATGTATTTCATGTATTCTGAAGTTTCACCCATATCACTCTTGATTAGATTTTGTCCACATTGACCTCTAAAAGATATCAGAAATGATAATACAGTAAATAGCACATTAATGATGTGGCTCAGTGGTGGAGTGCTTGCCAATATGATCTTCAATCTTTAGATCTCATTAATGATGAGAATATTTTTTTAACCCAAATCTCAAAATGAAATACCCTTCATCATGTATGTTAGTCTGCTGAAATATGCATCACTAGACTTATCTTTTTTTGGCCAATCTGATATTCAATCTTTAGATCTCATAGCTTACAGTCTAGGATGAATTTGGGTACCAGGTCATGTTTGGCCAACACCTCTAAACCACCAGCTCATGGGCTCAACAGGGGTTACTAACATCTCACACTCTGGTTCCACACTGAACTGCACACCTGGTTCCTGCACTGCAGATGTACAATAGGATTCATGGATTGTACACTAGTTCTTGAATTTCCAAAATTCTCCTGGCCATCAGAAGCTGAGATGCTTACATCTTATCCTGGATTGCCTAGTGTTGGCTGACAATTGGCTTACCTGGGACATGCTGATTCCTAACACTTTCCAAGTTTTTCACATATTAATACTGTTAATATTTTTAAAAAAACTGTAAAATGTGGCAAATTAGTCAACAATCATCGCTCAGTATCCATCAGAGATTGGTTCTCTCATGGATACACAAATCTGTACATGCTCAAGTTCCTTACATAAAATAGCATACTATCTGCCTAAAACCTACACACAAGTTCTCATACTTTTACACGGTATTGTTTAGAAAATAACTACGCAGAACAAGTCTGTACATTTTAGGTACAAATAGAATTTCTTTTTCAAATATTTTAATTTGCATTGGGTTAAATCCACAGATACAGAATCTGGGATAGGAAGAGTCAACTATATTTGAAAAATAGTATTTAATTTAATTATTATATTTTACCCTTAGATTTTAATTATCTAGTTGATTTCCTTTATCTTCCTATGTAGCTATGCTATGTTTTTATACTGTAGGTTAATCTGTGGTCAATTGTTTTTATTAATAGGAAATCTATGAAGATGCAGAATATTTTATATAATTTTTCAAAGATAGTTTTAAGTTAATATTTAACAGATAAAATGCTGAATGAATGTTCTCTCTCAAGAATGCATAGCTATATAGTAATTTCTTTACCAAAATAAAGAGTTTTGATGATGAAAAGTTTATTTTATGTGATAAAAAACAATTTTGTTGGGCGCTGTGGCACACACCTGTAATCCCAGTGGCTCAATAGGCTAAGGCAGGAGAATCACAAGTTAAAGTCAGTCTCAGCAACTTATCAAGGCCCTAAGCAACTCAACAAGACTCTGTTTCTAAATAAAATATAAAAAAAGTGCTGAGGATATGAGTCAGTGGTAAAGTCCCTGGTACCAAAAATAAATAAATAAATAAAAATTAAAAAGGAATAATCTGCAAGTTCTGTTTGTTGCAGCAATTAATTTCCAGTTACTAAATTTAAAAAAACAAGTCTCTTAAAATCTTGTTCATAAGAAAGCCATTATTTTTACAGTTTTTGAATTGCCCCTAGAAATCATGAATGAGCAGTTCTGTCTTTCATTATTAGCATTGAAACTGAGATTTCTTGAATTTTTGGAAAATTTACTTAACATTTATTGTCAAAAATATTCATACAAAATATGCTTGGAGTTCTTCAAATTTATCCTTATTAAATATGTGAATTTCCCATAACATTTGCGAATTTGATACAACATTTTATACATGCCTTACAATTTGAAATAATAAAACTTCACTTTTCTATTGCTTCAGAATAATATTTATGTGTACCCAGATCAAAATTTTCAGTTCTTCAAACATGCCATTTTATTTCAAGATCTCTCTGAATTTTCTATTATTCTGGTAAAGAAATTACTATATAGCTATGCATTCTTGAGAGAGAACATTCATTAAGCATTTTATATATTCTGTTAAACAAATAAAAAATAAAAGAAGCTTGAATTTCTTACCAATGCAACTTTTATCATAGAATGCTCTTAGTTGTGCATTGCAGTTATACAAAATATATAACTTTAGAAATAGACAATAGTATTTGATCTAATGACATTTAAAAGAGAAAAAAACTTGAAATGAATTTAGATTATGTTTAATTTAATTGGTTTTCAGTTTTCTGACTTGTAATTAAATTTAAAAGCTTCATTTAAAAATCATTCTATGTATTTATTTATTGGTACTGGGGATTGAACTCAGGGGCATTTGACCACTGAGCCATCTCCCCAGCCACATTCCGTATTTTATTTAGAGACTGGGTCTCGCTGAGTTGCTTAGTACCTCACTTTTGCTGAGGCTAGCTCTAAACTCCCAATCCTCCTGCCTCAAACTCTTGAGCAGCTGGGATTACAGGTGCATGCCACTGCACCCATCTAAAACTCATTCTTATATTACTTAAATAATCCTGGCAAATTTGACCATTTCACCTTCATACTTAAAGAATTTTATAAAAGCTTTAAAGATGGCTAAAGAAAATGACTTTATTACATTGACTTTATTACTTTATTAAAATCTGGGGTGTGAGAATCTCAACCCAATTAGTGAATTGATCTCTGATGGAATTAACTCAGTGGTAACTGAAGTGGTAGGGTTTGGTTGGATGTGAGAACTGAGTGCATGGCTTTGGGATATACACATTTTGTATCTGAAGAGTGGAGTGTTTCCTGATCACCATAATGTGAGCTGTTTCCCTCCACCACCCTCTTCTGCCATGATATTATGCCTCACCTCAAGCCCTGAGGAATGGAGCCAGCCTTCTATGGACTAAGACCTCTGAAACTGCGAGCCCTCAAATAAACTTTTCCTCCTTACACTTGTTCTGGTCAGATCCTTTAGTCACAGCACCAAAAAAGCTGATTAAAACACAAAGGGTTTCTTTCAACAACCAGACCCTAGGCCCACTCAATTTTCCATGTTTGCAAATATGCTCTCTTAAAGGATATGATAAAATAATCTAACATGCAAATAATGAATAATATTTTGTCACTACTTATAGAAGAGAGGGGTTTAGTTTAATTTTGTTCCAGAATAAATCCTTCTCAAACTTATCTCTAATGTAGAATTCTTTAAGGAATCAGTGAACAGATAAGGGAAATATTTCATAGGATGGATTTAATCTTCATATAAAAAGAGAATGTTGCATACAGGCACAGAGCAAGGCAGCAGGTTGAAATTACATCACATCAGCAGTACCTACAATACTTAAATACAAGCTGGTTCTATCAATATATACCCTGGGTTGACTTATATGTCACCTTTATTTATGCTGCAAGGTAATATAAGTAGTTGTCTGCAGCCAATACATTTCTCCTATATAAACTAAGATGAAGAAAATCAAAACAAAGGAAAGAGCTACAATTTGTTATTTAGCTCTTTCTTAGAAGCAATTTGATTAAGATTAAGTAACTCCATTACATGTGTTATGGTTTAGATATGAGGTGTCGGCTAAAAGTTCACGTGTGAGGTAATATGAGAGTATTCAGAGGTGAAATATTGGATTTTGAGAGTTATAACATGATCACTGATGGGGATTGATTGGACAGTAACTGTATGCATATTCGGTATGACTGGAAGAAGTAGGTCACTGAGGGTATGACTTGGGGGTCTATATTTTTTTCTTAGTGAGTAGAGCTTACTCTCTGTTTCCTGGTTGCCATATTCTGATCTGTTTTCCTCTGTCAGGTCCTCTGCCATGTGTTCTGCTTCACCTTGGGCCCAGAGCTATGGAGTTGGCCAACCATGTACTGAACCTCTGAATACATAAGCCAAAATAATCTTTTCCTCCTCTAAATTGTTATTCTTATATTTTTTGGTCACAGCTATTAAAAACTAACTAAAACAACAGGAGAGTGAAACGGAAAGAATTTCAATTAAATGTTATCTTTTTTATACTTCACTGGTGTTTTAATGGAATTATGTACTTTACTGACGTGCCTAGGTGAAGCATATCTAAAGACTGGCAACATTGGGTTTTATGTGTTCCTCATTAAATTTCTCCATGGTAAGTGAGAGGCAAACAGTGATAAGAATTTGTGCATTGACTATTTGTTGAAATAAATTAAATCTGTCTTGTTACTTTATACACTTTGAATTCATATTGTATCTCTCCTGATATTACCGGAATGTCATTTTGATCAATGTTTTCTCAAATAAGAAATCACAGTAAGGACCAAGATGTTCCAATACTAGGCATCAAGCTCTTCTTATTGCTTAAAAGTAATGTTTAAAAATTAGAAAACACTATCTCTAATTTTTTAAAAAGATTTCTGGGGTAAATATGAAAGAAACAACAATATCAAGAATCAATTGTATTTATAGCATAAACAAAATTTTTATCAGTAAATAGAAAATATAGTGCAACAAAATTCTACCCTCATATTTGGAATGGTAAACTTTCTAGTTAGAGTAACCCATTAGCAGAACATAAATTATTAATATATTCTAATGAAGTTTTTGTTGATATTTCAATGCCTATAAATGAATAAATGGAGACAGATTTCATGAATAATTACAACATTTTAAAACACCAGACCACACTTCAAAACAAATTCAGGTTTTTGAGTTAATTACTACAATAGCTATATTTCAAAAAGTATTTATATATGGCATATAATAAATAGTCATCTGATGATCTGGCATATACACAATTCAATTTGTCAACACTTAAATTTAATGAAGAATCTAACTTACCGGTGGATCAGCCCCCTTAGAACCAGTCAGCCCTCCTGTTAGGGATTCGATATCCTGAAAAGGGGAGAGGTGTGATTGTAAAATGGCTACTCAATAGTATGGAGCATTCCCCAGTCCCACAGCATAATACTATCTTCAATTGTAATGTTAGGGCAGTTCAGCAACTCTTCTTCTTTTACAATCTGACATACAATTAGTATTACACAAATAGGTTGTATCTAAAGATATATATAATTTTTTTCGTCTCTGTAGAGTCTGTAGTATATACATATATACTTGTGTTTGTGTATGTGTGTATATATGCATATACACACAGAGGTTATTAGTGAATACACACACACACACACACACACACACACACACATATATATATATATATGTATATATATATGGATTAATTATTCTGGAAATATGCAAATAAAATGGGACAAGACAGGAAAATAGATGTTACATCTTTAAAAATCAAAGTGAGAGCAGAATAGGAAAAAAATTACCTTGAATTGTCATAACATAAATCTTATGGAAAATGCCTAACCTACAAAATTTTTAAATTATCTATGATCTACTCTATTACTATATAGAGAGAGGATACAAGGAGATAAAGATTAGCTGTTCTGTTATAAAGATCAATTTCTAATCTCGAATGAGTAACCACAGAAGGTCATGCCTGAGTAATGACTATAGTTGTCAAGGTGATCATAAGTAGGGAAATAGGTAATATTGTGATAAGCTGTGGAGGCTTTGCCCTCTTTATAGGGACAACCACAACTAAATCTTATCACTAATGTGGCTTTGGTGTTAGGCATGCCAATAATTAGATTTTTCAGAAGAAACTAGAATTTGATGTTTTAAAATAAAATCTCGCTAGTTTTTAAAAATGTTTCCATGGTGGATTACAGTTACACATAAAATTAGGGTTTGTTTTCACATAATCATTCAAGCATGGACTATAATTTGATCCATTACAGTCCACAGTACCACCTATCTCCCACATTTTAATGTTTGTAATTAATTTAAACCTCTCATCAATCACAGTGAAAAAATAAACACATCACACACACATAAAAAATAAAACAAAACAAATCAACTCTTGTCTGTTCAAAGGCTGCTGGATAGGAGTTTAGAACTACATTGGAGAATTACACTTTTTACTAAAATAGCTCTTTCTTATGACCCTGATCACTTCTTACCTGTTTGCATATGGTTTAAATGGGAGGGACAAGTAATCTAGGTAAATAACATTGCAGTAAGAAAGTAAAAAAGAAAGATAAAATCAAGATTGAAGTAAAAGAAAATTGATGTCTTTGATTAGAGAAACAACAAACACTTTGAAATTATTTAAGTGAATTAATAACATAGGTATCTTTTTTGAAATTACCTATGGGGGCTTTTCTGAGGGAGGCCCAGACACCCTCCTTGTGACAGTCATCCTAACAGCTAAACACCTCTTCACCCTCAATATGATTAGGCCACTGGCAGAAGCTTGGCTTGCTAGTCCTAAGAGGAGTCATGACTGTGCTCAGCTGGTCTTCTAAGAGAGGAAGTTAGAGGCCAATCTTCAGGGTGGCATGTATAGATCCGGGCTTCTGCTATTGCTTCTCCAGGATCTTGGTAAGCTGATGTTCTATTTCCTTTGGCAAGAGGAGAAAGGAGCTGGTATTATGAACATGTGCCCCTGCCATTAGGAATCAATAAAGTTTGACCAAGTAAGAAAAGAAGACTGCTCTGTCTTGGGATTCTCTCCTATGTTACTATTCACTCAGAACTTCACCATATCATTTTCTCCTGGCATATAAGGAATAGCAAATCTTTATTTGTGGTGTTGGGGACTGAATCTAGGGCCCCACACTTGCTAGGCAAATGTTCTACCACTGAGCTACATCCCCAGATGCAGAATGGGAGATCTGTACAATACATAAGGGGCTGAGATAGGATGTTACTGAAACACTAAAGGCCGGAGAGGAGGAAGTGTGGTGTTATGTTTCCATGTGGAGATGCTGACTTTGAGTGGAACTCAATAGATGATAAATTTCTTTGTGCATATTATATTGAGTGTCATAAATGATAAGGCAACCACAAGGATGATTCACCAAGATAATTATTAAGTTGTCTTTTTAATAATAGACACCACACCTACACACTAACATATAGTATGTATAAGTATACAGACATAGATACACATCCCCCTTATCCAGAAAGCTTTTGAGGAACTACCCCTTTTCTTCCCCCACCCTAGTTTTAAAAGAGGCTTGTAGCTGGGTGTGGAGGTGCAAGCCTACAATCCCAGTGGCTCAGGAGGCTGAGGCAGGAGGATCAGGAGTTCAAAGCCAGCCTCCGCAACTCAGGGAGGCCCTACACAACTTAACAAGACCCTGTCTTTAAATAAAATATAAAAAAGGGCTGAAGATGTGGCTCAGTGATTTCGTGCTCTAGGGTTCAATTCCTGATATCAAAAAAACAACAAAAAGAGTTGTAAAAATGACTTCAACTATTCAACTGTTAAAGGAGTCTGCCATAAAATAAAGATGATATAGAATCTGGTAGTCTGTCCTAGAGTATTTTATTTGAGTAATGTTTGAAACTAGATGTTCTCTTTGCCTTGAACTCAGTTTAAGACTGCTTTCTGGCTCTCAAAAGCCAAAATGTCCCCATTAATATATCTCTATTTTTAGGTCTATTTGTAGAGGACCTTTCCTCATCTTCCTGTTGAAATTGCTTATTCCAATGTCACACACACCAAAAGGAATCAAATCATTTAAATTATCTGATCTTAAATGTTATTTATTTATCTTAATGTTCTTATTAAGTAATGTAAGTATGCCCCATGTAATAAAAGAATGAGATATATTTATAAATTAGCAAATAAAATGAATAACCTAATTGAATTCAAAGACAAAATGTAACTTCAAATTTGTTTTAGAATTCCATGCAAGGTTTGACATTAGGTATCAAATGGCTAAAAGGTAAGATTAATACAAATCAGAATACTCAGTTTATCATACTTGATAAATATCCCTGTTGTGACAATGACAAAATCAAAAATCTATTTATAGGAAAGATTATTACCAACCATATTTAAAATGAAGTAAAATGATGTTAAATACATTTTGAGATAATATATGTCTGTCTTCACAGGCATAGGAAGGCATATATGTTATATTAGCAATTAGAATTCTAATGCAACTATGAGAAAATGTAGAAATCAATTCAGGTAACAAACATTTTAAGAATTTAGTTCATAAAATTTGTAATTATTTTTTACAAAAATCTTGAACAGTCTTTGTTATAATAGATAAGTGTGCCCATTTTCCGATTTTTAAGAATTTTAAACTTTTCATGTTAATCATGATCTTGAAAAAAAAGAATTTCAATGAGTGAAAAAAAGGTATTGATATGTGTTGTTTTTAAAAGTGTTGAATTTAACAAAAACCATGACTTTATGATTCTAAAGAGTCCATAAATGTGCATTTTATCCCCTTAACTCATTCAATTATAAAACAATTTCTGAGCTTATGTTCTATTTTTGTAAAGCAAGTAAGAGTGTCCTACTTGGAAAGAAGCCCAAGTCAAACATGGCTTATCATTTGATGCAAAAAGAATTTTGTTCAGGTGTGAATAATGAACAAATGTGCATGAATGCATAACAAGATAATGGGTAAAATAAACAAATCTTTTGAGGAACTATGAAGCTATACATTGCTATAACCCTTAAATGATAACTAAAAATAAGTCAATTTTTTTGAATGTTATGAAATATTTTATCTGTAAAAGTAAAATATTTGACAATGCCACAGTGTTACTTAAATGTATTTTTCTATGCCCAACAACAGTTAGGATATCAAATAGTAAAAGCATTGGCTTTCTAGAAAGTTTTAAAAATTACTATTGTAATGTTATTTGATTAAAGCAAAACCAAACTTTTATTTATATGGTATACTGTGTATAGTTCATCATTTGCATCTAATAGCTAATAAAATAACTACTACTTACTAAATATTTATTATGTGCCAGTTGTAAATGCTTTGTACTCATTAATGCTAACTTCTTAATAAGCAAGTTATTTCTTTTCTACTTAGGAAGATAGATAATATACCCAATAGCATGGCACATAGCTTTTAAGAAGTAGGATTACAAAACATGTTTATAAGACACCATACCCATGCTTTTCAATATCTGTACTAGAGGAACAGCTTCACCTTATACCTGGTGGCTTTTGATATGTCCACATTGGCTTTGTAAGCAAGACTAAACCATGAGCTGACCCATATCTGGATTCTATGTCCTGAGGGCTGCCCTGTACATTGCAAGGAAGGTAGTCTTAGAGGGAGCTTCTAAATAGATGTTTTTCCTCAGCCTCCTGGGCACTAAAGAGGCATGGGGCTGCCCATCTTGCACCTTCCCATACTGGTTCCATCTACAGTAAATAAGCCCACTTAGATGCAGTATGGAATTGGCTGCCCCCTAACAGAGAAGCCTATCTCTCTTTTTTCCTGATATCTGGTTCATCCAGTTTATGGTTGTCCTGTGAGTTTGGAATCCAAGGCCAGAATTTAAGTGAGACAGGTAGGTGCCTATGGTACAAAATTTAAGGAATCATACATGCTAAGGTACCTTGAATGATCTTAAGAGTGAGAGCCTCCTTAAATTTAATGCCCTAAAAACCACCTTTGTCTCATCCTATTCTGGACCCTTCTAGGGTCTTGGGAACTGAAACCATGGTGGACTTCCTTTTGCCATTTGGATTCATTGTCTCCTTACCACTTGGATCTACAGAAGGGTGGCAAGCTAACCTAGTAACTACATCATATCATTGCTCAGGGCTCTATGCCAGTAATGCATATTCTCCATGAAAGGGGTTGCTAACTTCTACACACACGAACAAAACAAAACAGGATCTATTAATTATACAATCAACTTTATTTCGATAAAAATTTATTAATGAAACTTCCATTTCCCTTCCCAAGTTATGAAATATCTAAGTGAAGCTATTAGGCAGTCTCCTTGACGCAGTTGTAAAGTTGGTTTCTTTAACTGGAAAGCTCTTTACTGGGATAGAATTCTGGCCCATGAATCAGAAGCATAGGGCTTAGGAAGGCTGAATTGCAAAAGTGGGGCAATCAGCATCAGAGCTCTAAGTAGAATGGGATTGAAGAGCAGCTTGAGGCATGGTATCATCTCCACACAGGTTAAGATTAAACTCCAAATATGGAGTTTAATCTTAATCTATGCACCTCCTCCTCATGGTCCCTTTCTCTAAGAATTACCATATTTTTATTTGACATATAGTTCTAATGATGAAGCTATAGGAATCAATCTTGAGATTTTTTTTAGTGTAAGTCAGTCATTTGGTTCAAATATTGTAAATCCTTCTTCCTCTGTGTAGAGGTGGAGAAAATCAGAATATTAGGATTTGAAGTCTTTCTCAGAGATATGTAATTCTTACTTTTAATCCCTAAAGACTACAATAAACCAGTAATTGTAATTGTACAATTGTACAGTAATTGTAAAGGAAAAGTTGATAAAAATTGTTTAGGTATCAAATACAATAAAAATGAAGAAAATTTGAATGATAGTCAATTGAATTTACATCACCTATACCTCAAGACCCTGCTTATCTGATAGTGAAATTTAAGGTTAATAGCTATTACTAAAAAATCACTTTATATAACATGAAAATATCTAAAACATTGCAATAATTGGTTATTTATACATTATAATAGGCTAGATTATGTTTCCCCAAAATTCATATTTAAGTTCCAACCCCCAGTACCCCCATACATAATCTTTGGAGACAAGGCCTTTTAATGAGGTAATTAAACTGACTAATTCAGTACGATTGATTTCCTTATAAGAAGAGGAGAAGATAGACACCAGCAATGTTGGCACACAGCAAAGGAAAGAGATCTCAGAAGAAACAAATTTGCCAAAATCTTGATCTTGGGATTCTAGTTTCTATAACTCTTAGAAAATACATCTCTGTTTATTAAGCCATCCAGTCTGTATTATTTTGTTATTGCATCTCTAGGAAACGAATGCATGCATATTTGCAATTTGGAGATAATTTAGGGATTCTTTGGGGAAAGTTATCATATTTTAATAAAAAATATATTAGAGTTAATCAAGTAATCTATCCAAAACTACATCAATGTCAGTGGAATTAACATAAAATAGTAAAATAACCATTTTTATTGAATTGTTATATTGAGAATTTGATTCAGTCTTTAAAATATTCAATAAAGGGCTGGGGATGTGGCTCAAACGGTAGCACGCTCACCTGGCATGCACCGGGCACTGGGTTCGATCCTCAGTACCACTTAAAAAAAAAAATAAAGATGTTGTGTCCACCAAAAACTAAAAAATAAATATTAAAAAATTCTCTCTCTCTCTCTCTAAATAAATAAATAAATAAATATTCAATGAGGTACTTTATGTTTGTAGAGTTTATAAAATTTGTCCTATTCATAATATCAAAATTAAGCATTTATTTTATCCCCTGTATTGGAAAATTCTTCAAAACTTCCCTCTTCTACTATTTCTTCTTAGTGTACCTGTTGTTGCCAATGCATTATCGTGACTCATTTAATTGTTTAAATCTATTCACTGGTGTTTTTCATCTTCCTATTAAGGTAGGCTTAACAGGTTTGACCTCTATAATCTTCTTGAAATACTCTTTTTCCCTTGGTTTCCACTTACTTTCTTCCTCTATAAGTTTTTATTTTGTACCATGGTTCTACATACTACATATGCTGATGAATTCTGAGTTTCTATCTTCAACTTCAACTTACCCTCTGAAATCCATACTGCTTACCCCAATCTCCACTTGGATACATTTTTGTCATCTAAAACTTCATTAAGTTAATGTGAAGTCAAACCTTTTTTTGACCTTATCTTCTCCAAATTAGTTTCCATCCCAGTGATCTCCCTCTTATTAAATGGCATTATCGGTCACTCAATTGTTTATGTCCAAATTCTTCAGCTTATACCACTATGACTCTTTTAAAGATATAGCTTCAATATGACTCTATGTCCACTCTTACTATCCCAGTCCCTTAGTCTACATCAACAAGATCTTTCCCTTAAACTAAAGAAATTACTCCTGGTTGTTTATGAATCTATTCTTTTCTCCTCCTCCATCATATAGTCTCCACAATAGCAGTCAGGTCTACTAAAATATAAATTATATCTGTTTACTCTCTTTTCCAAAACTGTTGAATGGCTTTCCATCAATCTTAAAGAATGCAACTCAGACCTCTTACTTTGTCCTGACATAGCCTGTATGATCTTACTGTCAGCCATTTCTCTGATCCAATCTTTTACAATTCTCCTTCTCTTGTGCCATTCCAGTCATATTAGCTTCATTATTGCTCAAAAATCAATGTAAATATGTCTCCTATCTCAGAGCCTTTGCATACACTTTTTAACACTGCTTATGGCACACATTCCCTAGACATCTTTCTGGTTTGTAAGCTCACTCAACTTTATTTGGATCACAGTTTAAATATCAAAACATGAGCACAAGCTTCTTTAACTGTCTAAATCAGCAAAGTTTTCACCTGGAAAATTTGCAAACTCAAAGACTTCATAGAAGAGTGTTTAATAAAGGGATAATTTATAGAGGCATGAATAATTTAATGGATATATTGGAATGGTGAAGCACAGGGCTTGGCAAAAAAGGTAACCATCCCTTCACCTAACACTGTAAGGTACAAGAACAATGTTGCTAAGGGCCAGCAAGAGGCCTCTGCCTCTAGCTAAAGCTTGCCATACAATAGGTTCAATAAAGACCTGTTGAATGAGTGAATAAAAGAATGGAAGCATGTAATTCCCATTTAGTACATAAAAATGCTGAGGCTGAGGGTATACATGATGAAGTTATTTCTTGTTTTTTATATAAATGCATCACTTTGAAAGCATAGCTAAAGGGATTAGTGTTTGTACAACAAATCTTTATAAAAGGCCTAAATGAACATAATAATGAATTACTTGCTTGAGATTGTATATCTGGTGAACACTGAAAGGAACTTTGAAGCCCCAAGCCTCATAACCCTCAGCCTTTCCATTCCATCTTGCATCCACTAATGAGAGGACTTTCTAAAGGAAAAAGTTCTAAACTCAGCACAATCTCATCTTGAAGCAATACATTTCTATATATCCCAGCGTTTCTAGCTCATAGGAAGGGAAAAAATATAAAGTGACTTAATGCACAATACATTAAATGTATCTTCTGATGAAATATATTCAATATCTCAGATTAAAGTCCTGATTCTCTAATTACCATACAATGAATAAATCAATGCTTTAAAAATGTCCCTAATGTGTATTCTAGTATAATTAAGAGGTTCAAATATATTAAATTAAAAATCAATAATATTCATTTTTAAGAAACATCTCATAGTATGTAGCTTCACAGCATGGGGAATGAGTAACAGAAGACAAAATTTCTTTTAAAAAAATCATTCAATTTGTCATATAATGCTTAATGGAAACAATCTTTCTACAGAACACCAGCTCCTCAAGGCAAGCATCCAAATAATAAAGCTGGGTTTGTTAATGAGGCATCTTCCTCCTCTACCAGGCTGAAGCTGTTAGTGTTTCCTTGGCAACTTTACAGGGTAAATTTCCTGGGAGGCAGAGAAGAAAAACACACACACCAATCTTATAAATCTTTCCTATAGAAGCCAAAAGGAACTCAAATTAATCATCTTTAAAAATAAAAAAAAGGAAATTCCATTTTTCCTTTACTTTGAAAATATTAATTTTCTGAATTTTTCTGTTGCCCATACAATTAATTCCTTTCAACAAAGGGTGAGCACATATTGTGAAGGAGGCACTATTATGTTCATGAGAGGCTACCATGATAAATAAATCTAGGCCAAAAACTTTCATAGTGTTCAGAGTCAAGTCTGGAATCAGAATTACAGACAATTTCGTCAATATATTGTATAATAAGCATGGGGCACCCACTGAATCTGCTATGTAAAATCCAAAGATTATGACTGACTTCAAGAGTTTGTCAATTGGCAGAATAATATGGGAACACTGTGAAAAGATTCTGAGAAATAAAGTGTTTAAATGATAATAGAGAGGAATTATAGAAGTAAATTTTTATAGAATGAAAACAAGTTTGAGAATTTGACACTCCCAAGATTTAATTTTATTTTTGAATGCATATAGGGCAAGTTTGCCTAGGCACTTGGTTGGGTAACATAAAAATTAGTCTTTATTGAGCATTTACTCTAATAAATCCCATGTTAAAAACTGTATTAAATAGTGTCTTAGCTCCCTTAACTGTTAGTATTTCTACCTTTTTGAAGATGGTGAAACTTTGCAGGTTTTAATGACTTGACAAAAGTCACACAATGTTCAATCCATAACCGACATCTCAGGGATTTAGAATAACTATGCTCACTTTAAAAATTTGAAGATTGAAGAAAAATAAGAGGGAAAACCTCTTGCCATGTCATGGACTTGGGAGAAAATGAACATACTTGCTCAGTGTTTGAAGAATGAATCAAATTGTAAGCAGAACATTGCTCTGCAAAGATTGACAGTCTCTGATGGAACAAAGCATATGCTTGATTGGATATCATATTTTTGGGATATGGGTTAATCACATTATTTAGCAAAAAAAAGTGAGATTCCAAATATGTTGGCTCTATATTTCTAATTTTAAAGTATTTTCTAAATATCCCAATCTAAGTAGGAAATATATGTAACAAAGACACAATTGTGTCAGCAGTGCTTAGAATAGGGTTTTCCCAAAAGAAAAAAAAAAGAACCAGAGATTTTGGTTCTACCTTTTCCAAGGAGTGCCTTCTCTGAAGCACTTTCCTTTCTGAGACGTTTTTGGTGTAGCTTCTTATTTATTCCTTTCCATAGTTAGATGAAGAGAATCTTTTATGAACTCCTCACTTGGTCTCAATGAGCTCCTTTCCCAACTTTTACATATGGATGTATTCTTCTTATCTCAAACTTAGCATGTCTCAATAACACACTGTCTCTCTTCTGCCATTTCCATGTAAACTGTCTCCTATTCAATTTCTTATCTCAGTGGATGTTTCCAATAACTAGTTATCCAGTTTGGTTTCTGGAGATCAATAGTCTTCCCTCACCGTATATCCACATACCAATCTAGTTGATTGTTCCTTCTCAATATCTGCTCAAGCTTAATCTAATCCCTTCTCTCCATGTTTTCACTTCCTTAGTATATATATGATTACACTATGGATGTGAGTCTGCACCATGTTCAGCCAGAGGAACGAGAAGTTGTGTACATTTGTGTACAGTGTGTCAAAAGGAATTCTATTGTTATGTACAACTAATTAGAACAAATTAAAAAAAAAGTTTAAAGCCTCATTTCATTTTTCCCTCAGCCCTGGCTTTCTATAAAACAATGCCTTTATGGAGTTTCTTTTGTTTTTCTCATTATTATATAATCTCATCTTTAGAGTAGTCATTTCTAAAGTGTGGCCTGGGGACCTTAACACCTGCATCACCTGAAAACATTCTACAAATGACATTTCTTGGGACCTGGTCCAGGCCTGCTGAATCAGAAACTGTGTTTAACAAGCCTTTCAAGAGTTCAAACTAAGTTTTGAGAACCACTGCTCCAGAGCAAAGTGTCTTAAATTCAAATATAGTCAGGTTACTCCTGTGGTCAAAACTCTTAACCTTGCCATTCTTAGGAACAAAAGCCATTAAATATCTTTGTACATGGAACTGTTCATAATACTGTCCTGGGCTACTTTTCTCACTTCATTTTTCACCACTTTCCAGGAAGAAACCTGCACTCTCATCACAACAAAGCTTGCACTTCCTTGTGAAGTGATCTCTTGCTTCCATGGTTCTGCTCCTCAGATTCTTCCCTCTAGAATACATTCCTGCCCTCTGAGTAAATGTCATTCATCCTTGGAGACCCAGCCCAGACATCACCTCCTCTCAGGGGTTTGAGTCCCTCGGGTAAATAAAGAAAGTGGTCCTACTGAAGCTCCCACAGAACCTTTCACTTAACCATATCATACTTATGAATACATCATTTTATTATTGTCATTTTATTCATCTGACTTTGCCATTCATTTGAGTTCTAGATCACCTCTGCACTGTGCTGCTCATCTCGTATACTAAGCAATTGTCAAAAAGCCCAATGAATAAATGTTAAAGAAATTTGATAAATTTATGTTCAATGTACCCTTCAAAGAGCTTCTCCTCAAAGGGAAGGATTAGCTAATTGTCTGACATCAGTTCTTGGGAAGATTTTTGAATTGTGCATTATCCCATGTTAACAGGCTTGCAGTCTGGTTGTATGTTGGTTTGGTTAGTGTGAATCAATAAGAAACTGATTATCTTTGATCTTACTGAAAAAAAAAATGGATTTCTGGACAGTAAAACTAATGTAAAGATATTTTTAGTAGTACAGCTGAAATTAGTGTCCCAAAGGGCCCTGGAAGTGCCCTACAATTCTACTTCAAGTTTGCAAAATGCCACACTTGTGTAAGAACACAGAGCTTAGTGACCAAAAAATCAAGTTGGAAGTTGGGCTTCGTTACTTACTAGCTGCATCAACTTGAGCAAATTAGTTGATATCCCTTGTATTAAATAACCCCATCTATGTTCTAGTACCTAATTTAAGAAGTCTTGAATGACTAATTATAGTATTAATAATAATTAATATTAATTTGATAATTCATGGAAGGTACCTTTTTGGTAGCTTATAGAAAACATTTAATAGTAGCTATTATTATCCATGGAATGATACACAGACCCAGGATAGATTACACATGTAAAGTAATAACAGGGCATAGACACAGATTATACAAAGATATGTTGAAACAGATATGCTTCTGTTTAATAGGGAATAATAGGGCATAGACACAGATTATATAAGAAATGTTGAAACACATGTACAAGAAAAACAGATATAAATTAATCTTTGGTATAAATCTCCTTTAGATTTCTACAGTGTATTTTTCCTGAAAGGAAATAAATTCTAAGATTGATCTTACTAATCCAGCTATCCTTATAATGTTATACATTTCTATGGCTTTGCTTTTTATAAATTTTTTGCCAATGCCATTTTCAAATATATGACTTTTATTCTGTCTGTAAAAAATTGAACATTGTTTTGCTATAAAAATAAGATATGATTGTTGGGTGAATTGCAATCCATGAAAAATGTGTTCCTCTTTCACTGTGTTATTTAACATCATATATTTATACCATGTGGATAGTTTGAAGCATGTTAGAAATGTATGATAGCAACTGAGATCCCCAAAACTTAAAGGGGATACCAATGTTACAATTCCAGATACACATATTTTATGGGAGATTTATCTGTCAATCTTTGCTGGTTGAGAATCAGAGGCTCAAGACCTATGATCTTAATTTATAATTAAACCTTCAATTATATGATGTTTGGGTCTTTCACTGATATAAAATATAACTAACTACAATAAATACCCTAAAATTTAATTTTTAAAAAATCAGGTTTTATTTTCAACTCAGTATATAATACTCTAAAATACTGGGTTTAAAAAACAAAACCGGGAGTGGAGATAAGCAAGCCTATGTGAAGTGATTTTTGTAAAAGGAAAGAATAAAATGCTTCTATCTTTTCCAATTATTAATAAGTTCAATTCCACTGGGTGAGACTTAAAACAATTTATCTTTTTGATTAATAAATAACCACAAGGCAGAATATTTTGTGAAGTGAAAGCAAAATCAGTGTGAGTAATTTGTAAAATATGTATGTATATAAGTATTAAATTGCTATTTCTAATAATACTAATAATAGATATTTAGAAATATTTACCTAATTGTATTTCTCCCTTACTAGATTTAGGTATCAGGCCAATTAACATAAGTAGTTTTAAGGTACTCATGAGAACCTGGGAAGAAGCAGATAATATGATTTAAAATTTATTAAGTTTACACTTCTAGAAAAGTTTGGCATGGAATATTTCATCTCATACTTTAATTTTGCAGATAATAGCTATAGAGAAATTAGATAGAGTTAGAAGGAGAGATTGGAGCTCTGAGCAGTATCCAGAATCAAACATGTGAAATTTTCAGAAGGAGGTAAAATTTGAACCAAAAGGATGCGCAGAAAAATTATTTTTCCGTTATTATTTTCTTGGGGGGAAATTCACCAAGTTCTAGATCATAAGAAGTACATTTCCAATTCATCTCCCACTCCTTAGTTCAGTTTTTGAAGTGATGAGTAATAATCATAATGGGAAACAGGGATAGGACATCTGGTTTCCCTGGTTTTCTTCTGGGCACCTCCAATTTAATTACTGCTACAGGATTCTCTTAGGAATGAATGTTTTCAATATCAATATCACATTTTTTAAATACTATTAAATGAAAAGAAATTAAACTGAAATCAGAGCATAAAATGCAGTGATATTATCCTATTATACTAATTGAGAAAATAATATAATGGAGGAATTTTAGGATATAGCATGATACTGGAGATTTAGCATCAATGAGAAAATTTTCTCTAGGCAGGATGTGCTCTACAGAGAATCTTCCTTTCTACGATTCACCCAAAAACTTTTTCCCCCAATAAACAAACATAACCAAGCTTCAAATTTTATGAGTCTTTAATTTACTGAGACTAATTTAGAATACTTTATATCCAGATTTTCGCTTTTCTCAATATTTATGAAACATATTTTTAACTATATACTCCTTTTCCCATATATTACTAATGGTATTCAACTGGGTTACACAAGCAGGTAAGAATTCTAAAGGGCACAGTATGCTAACTTTTGGGGATGGTCAGCAGAGAAATATGTCAATATTTCTCTTGCTTGAAATAAACCAGACAGAAAATGCAGAGTCTTTACTTTGGACATACAATCTTAACTGAAATAGAAGTATAAGAACTATCTATATTTTGCATGGCTCCATGGTTATTGTATAAAGCAAAGACATGGTTCCTCTAGTTATGATATGACTGCTTTCAATTAATACAGTACCACTTAGAGCAAGGACTCTCTGCAGCCACATTTTAATAGTAGATAAGTCTTCCTTCCTTTGCCTCCAGCATGCCCCCAATGGGATTGTGAATCCTGAATGCATGCTACAATAGCTACATATAACCGAAATTCAAATATAATCTTTCTCAATTATCTGTGGCCCAAAGACCAAGAATAATGCTCTGCTGGAAAGCATTCACACATCCTCAAGCAAGGAGCAACATCAGGCCATGTAAAACTATTGTTAAGCAGGTTCTGCCAGAAGTGATTAGTAGCACTCCTAATGGGAGTTTTATTGGCTTCTTTAGTAGGAAACGACTTCATGTTATAATATGATACCTTTGCTTTCAGGATTTCTGATATCCCTGGACACTACAACCCATTTCTGTCTCCCACAATCCAACATAAAGACATGCACACACACATAATTCACAAGCACACACACATAATTTCCTGAGGATGGATGTTGACTACACAGGAGGGAGCACGTCCTAAAAAGTAGTTGGCTCAAGAGAACAAAGAGAACTGTCAGGAAGCCTACAGGGGACTGAGAGAATCACAGAAAATGAGGACTATTTAATTTCCATTTTTTTTTAGGTTATTGTGAATTGGGGTAGTTTTCCTCATCTCCTTCTCAGAGGATTTGTCACTGATATATAGAAATGCCTTTGATTTAGGGTATCCTGTTACTTTGCGGAATTCATTTACTAGTTCTAGAAGTTTTCTGGTGGAGTTTTTTGTTTGTTTGTTTGGTTTTTACAATCTGTGAGGTGAACAGAGAGCCCACATCCTGGGAGCAAATTTTTACTCCTTACACATCAAATACAGCAATAATCTCTAGGGTATATAAAGAACTCAAAAAGCTAAGCACCGAAAAAAAAACAAATAACCCAATCAACAAATGGGCCAAGGACCTAAACAGACACTTCTCAGAAGAGGATATGCAATCAATCAACAAATATATGAAAAAAAATGCTCATCGTCTCTAGCAATCAGAGAAATGCAAATCAAAACTACTCTAACATATCATCTGACTCCAATCAGAATGACAGCTATTCTGAAGACAAACAACAATAAGTGTTGGCGAGGATGTGGGGAAAAAGGTACACTCATCCATTGCTGGTGGGACTGCAAATTGGTGCAGCCAATATGGAAAGTAGTATGAAGATTCCTTGGAAATCTGGAAATGGAACCATCATTTGACCCAGCTATCTCTCTCAATGTTTATAGCAGCCCAATTCACAATAGCTAAACTGTGGAACCAATGTAGGTGCCCTTCAATAGATGAATGGATAAAAAAATGTAACATATATACATAATATAATATTACTCAGCAAAAATACAATAAATTCATGGCTTTTGCAGGTAAATGGATGGCATTAGAGAAGATAATGCTAAGTAAAGTTAGCCAATCCCAAAAAAACAAATGCCAAATATTTTCTCTGATATAAGGAGGCTGACATAGTGGGGTAGGGAGGGGAAGCATGGGAGGCTAGATGAATTCTAGATAGGGAAGAGGGTTGGGAGGGAAAGGGAGGGGACAGGGGGTTAGCAAGGATGGTGGAATGTGATGGACATCATTATCCAAAGTACATGTATGAAGACTCGAATTGATGTCAACATACTTTATATATAAAGAGAGAGATGAAAAATTTTGGTATATATGTGTAAAAAAATGAAATGCAAAAAAACCCCAAAGTACATGAATAAAGACATGAATTAGTGTGAACATACTTTATATAAAAAGATATGAAAAATTGTGCTCTATATGTGTAATAACAATTGTAATGCATTCCGCTGTCATGTATTTAGAAAAATAAAATCAATAAAAGAAATGGAAAAAAAGATTCTTAATTTAATCATACCTAGAGCATTCCTTTAACCACATATATTAACAGTCATAGGTCCTATTTGAGGGATCCATTATTTAACCCGGAAAATGAAAAATGTGGGCCAGAGTAGTTTTCGCCTGAATCACAGGAACTGTAACAATACCTCAGATTCCAAACAAAATGAAAATTTTTGGACCAGCTCAGTCAGGAGTGACCTCTCCATCTACCGAATTTCCATTGTATTTATTTCATGCACATATTACCTCATGTTATCACTGTTTTCTTTCTATATATATTCTAACTCCCTTAGCAGAAACTTGCACACACCTCTCTGTGTTCTACAGACTCTCAATAAATACAATGATAAAAAAAAAGAGAAAAATCCTAAACCATGAAAAGATGTTTGGAATAGGCTTTTTCCTGTATGGTAGATGCAAGACCTTCTTAAGGATCTTACCAAGAAAATATTTCCTTTCAGTACCTGTAATTCTCTCATCATATATCTTTTGCTGTTCTGGGACCTCGAAACCTTAGGAACAATTACAGTATAATACATAATTGGAATTACTCACCAACACTAAATAAATCATTTCAGCAGATTCTACTTGATGTTAAACACCTCTACTGCAAACTCATTGGCAGGAAGTAATTGTTACTCATTCTGTTATTATTCAGAATTCTCAGGTCAAAAGTCCTGCACATAAAAATAAGACTAATTTGACAAGAATCTATTGATGGCTAATAACTAAAAGTAAGCTTCAATCAGCTATAGAAAGAAGATGATGACTACTTCAGACCAAGGTAACACAGAGGGAGCATTCTATAAAGAAGGAATTATTTAGGGGGGCAGGAGGAAGAGGAAAGGAGAGAGAGGGAGGGAGAAGGAGAGAAAAAGAAGGAGGAGGAGGAGGAGGAAGTGGAAGAGGAGGAGGAGGAGGAAGAGGAAGAGGAGGAGGAGGAGGAAAAGGAGGAAGAGGAGGAGGAGGAAGGGAAGGAGGAGGAGGAGAAGGAGGAGGAGGAGAAGGAGGAGGAGGAGAAGGAGGAGGAGGAGGAAGAGAAGGAGGAGGAGGAAGAGAAGGAGGAGGAGGAGGAAGAGAAGGAGGAGGAGGAGGAAGAGGAAAAAGGGAAACTTTTTATAATTTCAAGTAGAATATCAAAACTGTACTAGGAATATTAAAAAATAGTTCCCATTTATCCTAATCCCCTGGTTTTCATTTAAATTCTCTTCTGTAACTCCCTCCCCATAGACTGGACCTAGTGCAAATACAGCAAAAGGGATGGGATTTCTCTTCTGAGTTTAGGTTACAAAAGACTGTCCTCTAGCAGTTTCTCTCTCTCTCTCTCTCTCTCTCTCTCTCTCTCTCTCTCTCTCTCTCTCTCTCCCCCCCCCCTCCTTCCTTGCCCCACCTTCTCTGACACTCTTGGAGGAAGTTGCCACATGCTGAGTTTCCCTATGGGGAGATTTATGTGGTAAGAAACTAATGTCTCATGCCTTACAAAGCTCAGGTTAAATGAATTTAGAAGCTATTCCATCCCACCCCCATGCATTTGCAATTCTGAGGACTTCAGCCCTCTCTGGTACTTTGATTACAGCTTTGATAGACCTTGAGTCTGAGGATCCAGTTGAGCTGTGCCAAAATCCTCCCCACAGATATTATGAAATAATAAATGTTATTGTTTTAAGACAGTAAATTTTGAGATGATTGTTGCTACAGGAATAGATTACTAATATTAAAGTCAATAGTAATACATTTCTAATCAATTGTTCAATTTTATACATTTACCACATAAGTGCTCACTATAAAATAAAAAATACTGCAAAGGATGAATCATTATCTATCAATGAATAAATAAAGAAAATAATGCTCTAGCATTTCTAATTACACAACTGCAATTATATTTCTAAAGGAAAACCAGTGTTGGGGAAAAAAACACTGAGTAATTGATTGATTCCTTGTATTGTTGTTAATAATTATCAGCGAAAATCACAAAAGGCAGTACATACAAGTTACAATATATCTTCTTCTACACAGATTTCCATTTTCTTGTCCAATTCTGAACATTAAATTTCTAAGAAAAAATAGGTTTTGTTTTAATAATTGCTAGGCTGAATTCTGATACCCAAAGCCAGCTAGGATATGGAATTCTATTTTGAAAAAGCAACTTATTTTTAATTATGTATGAATAGCTTGGCCAAATTGACAAGAATGTTTAAAGAGTCCTGCAATTTTTAGCTACTAAATACATAGTCACAGCAGATGACTCATACTTTTTTAAAAAACCTGAGATACTTTATATCAGAAATTAAAAACACTCCTTAGTCAATGTCTGAACACATAATGAAAATATCTATCCTATTCATTCTACCTAGTTCTTTGGAATAAATAGAGCAGTTTAAATCTCCATTTCAGGTAGCACTGAAAGAATTCCCCTCATTACAAACAAAAGACCCAGCCTCACTTTGCTTAGAAAACCATCAATCAAAACATGAAAATCTATTTTTCCTTAGAAACTTATCCTTATGCTCAAATTATTCTGCTCAAATGATCACCACTACAAACCAATTAGCTTCTTCTAAATAGTTTTGCATTTTGTATTTCCCAATTCTAATTTCCTTAGGCAATTCTGTGACCTCATTTTGTAATTCCCAGTACTATATTAGATAATTGTCTGTACAAGAAGGGTCCCCAAAAGTGAAAGCCTAATTTATGCAGAACTTTGCTACCAGGGAATCAGTAAAGAAGTTACATTCATATCAATACACTATGGTTGTGTGTCAGGTATTTTAATGCTTGTATTAATATAGGGGGCTTAGTCAGGAATGTGAACTTTGGAGCCAGGATGCATAGGTTTGAATCTTGACTCTTTTTCAGTCCAGATGTATAACCTTGGGTCAGTTCTGTGCTCTGATTTCTCACATATTAAACTTAAGCAATAGCTAGGCAAGTGGTGCATCCTCCCAGCTACTTGGGAGACTGAATCAGAAGGATCACAATTTTAAGGCCAACCTTGGGAACTTAGCAAGACCTGTTTAAAAAATTAAAAATACTGCCATAATAATAAACAAAAAAGAAAAAAAATTAAAAATAAAGTAATAACCATAAAACAGAATAAAAAAATTCACAGAAATTAAGTAAACAAAACAACAGTCCTTCAGCAATGCCAGGAAATCTGCTTTCTTAAGTGAACACTGGAGTTCATGGAAGACTGTCCAGTAGAGTCCACACTCAAATGGTGACAATAACCCATGGGTGAACTCAGCTAGATAAAATGATGAAGGTGGATTTTTCTTTGATTAATCAAATTGAAAATAAATGATTGGGACTAAAAAAATAATAAAACTGGAGTTTCTAATTGTCACAAAAAAATAAAAAATAAAAAGGGCCAAGAAAACACCATTGAATTCAATCCCCGGGATGAATGGATGCTAGATGAATAAGTGAATGAATAAACAAGCTTACATAATAATAGTACTAGTCTCAGATGGTTATTGGGAGACTAAATGTGTACACATAGCAAATGCAGATAAAATTTACCTGGTAGTAATATGAGGAACACTATTTGCAGCAGTAGAAACCATGCAATATTGTTTGATTTGTTTTATTTAAATTTTGATTTGCATACTAGAAAGAAGAAAAATCTGGGTCTGTCAATTTCTCTGATGGATCTGTGACTTCAGGCTCCTCACTGTCATCAACCAATTATGAAGGATGTGGTAGTACATTTTCATCAGAAGACATTGTGACTGAGTGAATGCTAAGGAAAAAGAGTGAAATATTGCATATTTGCATATTTAAATCTTACATACTTGAGTTACAAACCTGCTTTTGGCTTATAAATCCATAAAACAACTTGGCCTTGCTTTATGAAGCAGGGACATGAGGCTAGATGAACAGATCATAATATTTTTATAGGGTTAGTGAGGACCTAAATAAGTCTTCCTGTCATTATATAATGACCTCAGAAAAACTTTTTGCTTATAAAATATTATTGTGTTTTAATTTATTCTGAGAACTTTTTTTAAAAAATATTTTTTAGTTGTAGATGGACACAATACCTTTATTTATTTATCTTTCTGTGGTGCTGAGGATTGAACCCAGGGCCTCACACATGCTAGGTGAGTGCTCTACCACTGAGCCACAATCCCAGCCCCAGAGAACATTTTTGATCAAACAGTTTTTTCAGCTATGACATGAATTCTTCCATCAGCAAAGGAATTAAATATTATTTTGGACATGTATTTGAAGACAAGCAATAAAGACGTTAACCTATTAAAATGAGATCCAATTAGCCCTGTCTTATGTGATCCCCTGCTATGTTTTTCTTCAGTAGATAAAAAGATATTCTTTTGTCCCTGAGTTTCATACACTTTAAAGGGAATAGTGTTCTACCTTTTGACCTTGACTTTTCTTCTGTTGAGAAACAAGATTTTTTTCTCATATGAAAATATAAGATTTTATTTCTAAATTTGGGTTTATGATGTACCCAGAATCTTTTTGCTGTTGAAATGGATCATAATTAAACAATGCTTTATGGAGAAATGGTGGGCTTACTAAAAAATTTGGATTCTCTACACTTCTGAATTTTATTTAATAGTAATGTTTTGATTGTATAATAAATTAAACACCAAATAAGACAACTTCCCTTCTTTAAATTGTGAATTCTAATAAGAAAATATACACTCTTCATGTGATATAATTCTTAATAAATCATTCTTAAGGCTTTAAAGCTATTATAACATTATTAAATGTTATACAGTATAAGTTATAGAGAATTATGGTACTTTATTTTAAAATTGCTTCACTAAATAAAATTACTTATTCCATTTACATTTTTTTTGTAAATGGAATAAGTAATTTTATTTTGTACACTCTCAGCTCAGACTGCAGTGGTATATCCAGTTAGTTTGGGGAAGTAAAGGAAAGGAAGAGCCAAAGAAATTAAATGGATTATATTTATAATTATGAAAGAGATGTATTGACCACTTCTGCTGAAAATCCAAATGATTGGATTTAGATTTGCATTATCAGAAAAGAACAATTTTCATTTTTTAGTAATAACCTAAGCCAAGCAACCATAAAGGAGCATGAGTTCTAGGTAAATTGAAGAATCAATCAGAAGAAGAACTTTCCCAAAATGTTCAAATCCTCTCTGTTCAGTATCTTTCTTCTAAATCAAGTTTTTTTTTTATTCACTGCTCTTTCCAGACATCTGGATTAATCAATGTCTGCATTAGAAAGGCACTCAATAAATACAAGTAAATGTCTGCATGGATATACTCTATCAGTTCAGATCAGACTAGAATGATCAATCAAGGAAAAGGCTTACATTAATTTTTAAAAACAGTTTGATATGGTGTTTTGACACTGAACACAGGAATACTATAATGAAAGTGATTAGAACAATTCTGCTCAGATACATCTATTGATCTATAAATAAATCATATATATTACTCAGTCTCAATAAAGAATGAAAGCATGGCATTTTCAGGTAAATGGATGGAGTTGGAGAATGTCATGCTAAGCGAAATAAGCCAATCCCAAAAAACCAAAGGCCAAATGTTTTCTGATATTTGGATGCTGAATCCATAACCATAACGGGTGAGGGGCTAGGGAAGAATGGAGGGATTTTGGATTGGGCAGAGGGAAATGAAGGGATGACAGGGGGTGTAGAGGTGGGAAGGATGGTGGAATGAGATTTACATTATTACCCTATGTACATGTATGATTGCATGACCAGTATGACTCTGCATTGTGTACAGCCAGAGAAATGAAAAGTTGTGCTCCATTTGTGTATGATGAGTTGAAAAACATTCTGTTGTCATATATAACTAAATAGAACAAATTTTAAAAATTACAAAAACGATATGGTAAGCAGTGTTTGGCTTTGGGGCCAAGAATATACTAAAATATGGAAGTGAAAAAAAGAAAGAAGTCATATAAAATATATTTACATGAATGTTACTATGGATATCACTATTACAAAAGTAAAACACGAAGATGGCAAAAATACAGAGTCTAAGACTTACTTTGACAATTTCTGATTCACTTAACCATCAATTGAAAGACTTTATTTCTAAAAAAGATTTGCATAGAATGATTTTGATAGGCTCAGAGGAAGGAATATGAAGAATTAGGACCCAGAGGAAATAAATAGTTTATTCATAGTTTGAAACAAATCCTTTCATGAAAATTAATTTGTATAAATTTTGGCCATTTCTTATATCTACAGAATAATGGATATCAGATGTGCATTTTAAAGGTGTTATTGATTTCAATATACTTAGTTAGGACCTTCTCTATCTCTCTCTCTTTCTCTTTCTTACCCCCACCCTCCACCGCACACACACAATATAAAGAAAAAGTTCATTTCTTTGTCTTTTGAAGTGCTGGTTTTGAGTAGCCTGAATGTGACTTATCCATTGCATTTTACATGACAGTTATGACTACATTGTAGTAAAATGTATTTCAACACAAGATCATAGATAGATAGATAGATAGATAGATAGATAGACAGATATAGTGAAAGGGTGCTAAGATACTTCTTATGCACAAGAATCTTTGAAAGCAGACTTGCTTCTCCTAATTCATTAAAGCCTTTAGATCATCTGATCAGCTATACCACCATCAACAGATGCATGGAATCCAGGCCCCAAACTCTTATTTTAAGACCACAGGAAAACTTGTGATGAGAACATTATAGCATTCAAAAAATTTTAAGAAACTACTAAAGAGTGATAAAAGGGCATAAACCTTTTTTTTTAATACACAGATGATCTACCTATGTCCTCAAACACTACTAAAAGATTGAAGAAAAGATCACTCAAACAGTGTCTTAAAACTTATTTCAATGGCAATATAAAAGTTCAATAGGATTGGCTGGGGATGTAAAGCTCAGCCATTGAGCAATTGCCTCATATGCTTAAGATCCTAGCTTTGATTCCATATACACAAAAAACATAAAGATAATAAAAAAATAAAATTATAAAGAACAAGACTGAGTAAAGACATTGATATGTAAAATTATTTTTGATAAATATATGAATACATGGATATTATTTTAGCATTTGAATGATTTTAACATTATGTAAATATTAATTTTGAAGAAATATTTTTGTTTTTATGACAGGACTAGAGGTGCATGTCCGTAATCCCGGCTACTCAGGAGGCTGAGGTAGGAGGCTTTCAAGTTCAAGAACAGCTGAGAAACTTTTTGAGACTACCTCAAAATAAAATAAAAAAGGACTGGGTGCAGCTCAGTGGTAGAGAGTACGTGCCTACCATGTGGGAAGCCCTGGGTTCAATCTCTAGTACAATAAAAAATAAAATAAAAAATCATAATGTGCTGCTTTCTACAAAACTTAGCTTATTCCTTATTATTAGAACTAGATGTAGCTTGTTAAATGCAAAATGAAAAGAAAATAGATAAATTACTGGATCCTAAGATAATGTTAATTGTAGTCTCTGAATAAACATTTCTTAACCCTGAATCATTCTCCAGGTATTCCCTGTCCTTCCCCTTTAATCCAACTTCTAGAAGGAGTAGTGAACCTTTACCTTTTCCCATATCACTACTTATCATTCAATTCCTAACCTGTTTCTGCTCCCACCATTCTATCAAGTTTCATCTTGACAAGGTGACAATGACCTCAACATATTGCTAAATGAAATTATCTTTGAATATTAATACCACCATGACATGATTGACTTTTCATTCCCAGAAATTTTAGCCAATGAAACTGTCTTCCATGAGTATTTTGGAATTTTTCCTGTCCCTCTGATCATTTGGGTTCAGGCCACTTGAGGGATACCTTTTCACCCAATCTCCTAAGGTGTTGATGCTACTCGGACTTCAATCTTTAATCCATCTGTCTTCCTACTCTGTAATCCCCTGGTATGGTTTCACCCCATTCATAGGATCATAAGCACCTGCAGTAATATACAACAATAATTCCCAAATCTCTATCAAATACTTGGCTTATTGTCACTGAGACATTTCAAATACAATGTATTCAAATTGAAAATTCTCATCTATTTTTCTCAACTATACTTCATATATCTTGATTAATAATATGACCATTAGTCACATAGGCCTGACTTTAGGAAATTCCTGAATCATTTCCTTCTCTATCACATCTAATCTATTACCCAGGCCTGCTAATTTTACCTCTTAAATGTGTTTCAAATTTCTCTGCACCTAAAAGTAATACTGGAAGCTGATATAAATGCATATAACATTCAAAAGTTTCTGACTCAGTGGGTTTGTGGCTGAAAATCTGTTTCTAACAGAAGGTTTTTGTTGTTTTTTTTTTTTTTATGATAGACAAGATCTGGGCATCCCTACAGTCTGTATGAAGGGAGTGGACAGTCAGTAAGAAGAAAATGGGGAAATAATGAAGTTGTTAAATACATAGACATACCCTTTGTAATGAAAATGATCCTATGACTTTTGGTAATTCATTATGCTTCAGATGGAGAGAAAGGTGAAATATGAAGTTACAGATTCCATTATTTTCATTCTAGCTAGACCTTTTCTCAGTTCTTTATTATATGAGTCAAAAAAAATCTTATTTTGCTTCTTTTTATTAAGTTTTACTTTTTGCACTGCATTTGAAAAGAATAATGCTTTATCCTTTATCAATTTTACAAATTCTGGTAGATGATAAGATGATTACTGAATTTATAGTTAAGAACTGTTTTCCAAAGCTCAGCCACTCAGAATAAACACTAGAAGATTTGAAATTTCAGGAAACAAAAATAAAATAAAAAACTCTTTTAAAAGATCACACTTATTTGAGCATACTAACTGCCGATCACGTTCTAAGACTGTACAAATTTAATCCTTATAACTGTACATCTATTTGTACAGTTTATAGCATTTAATATTCACAACAACCCTGTTTTTTATATATTTTGTATATATTAGCATTAGTATTAGTTTATATGTGAGGAAACTGACCCATATGACATATGCTATTATATTGCTGCTACTAGCACTGTGGACTCACTGATCCCTTAGTAAGGGCTGGATGATAGAAAAGAAAATAAAAAGGATGCTTTGTCTTTGGTAATTCTGATCTTGCCACACAGAGTTGTGAGTTTATTTTTTGGCACCAAGGATTAAACCCATAGGTGCCTAACAACTGAGCTACATCTTCAACCATTTTTAAAATTTATTTAAATTTTGAGACAGGGTCTTGCCACGTTGCTCAAAGTCTCACTAAGTTGCTCAGGCTGGCTTTGAACTTGCTATCCTCCTGCCTCAGCCTGCCAAGCCACTGGAATTATAGACAGTACCACCACATCTGGCAAGATGGTATGATGTTTTGAGTTTAATCTCTGAGGCTAGGCTCTAGGGTTAGTTCAACCATTTGTAAAGCAAAGATCACCCTACCTCAGTGGAAGAATAACAAAAAAGATGATGGTGGATATATAAATGAAAATCTTTCAAAATTATACTTTCTACTCAATATTCTACTGACTGCACACCTTAGATTTCACATAAAAAATAAATTTAAATTCTTGTCCTTATACTTTTTAAAGATGTTTTCTTAAATATAAAATCTGTCATAGCAGATAGGAAATTAAATGGTAAATTGTAAGGAAAAAAAAAGACCAAACCTGAAAATTCTCTGCCTTTTTTAGATATTTTGATTGTTGGTGTTGTTTGTGAAAAGTATTTGGTTCTGGAATATCTAATTCAAGTCGCTTTTATAATATTATGTAAAAAATTACTAGATGTATTCTGGAATTGTTTACTACATCTGAATTTACATATTAATTACTTATATAGAATGATATAAAAACGATAAACAAAAATCACCATTGAAATATTCCCAAGAACATGCCAATATAGGCAATGGAGAGCAAAGAAAGAAAAACCCTGGAATGTATGTGAACCGATCCATTGGATTAAAACATTGAATGAAAAGAAAAATGTTGTGTGGAAAGAGACTTTTTAACACAAATTCTCAGTGTTTGAACTTCTCATATTTTACAAACTTGAAAAATCAATAAAATGTTGCTAACAACCTGCTCTACCTTGGGGTTAGAAGGTTTGGAAGATAGACTATGGAGAAGTGGTTCAAGTTTACAAAAATTTCAAGCAAGTAAAGATATACAAACTTTTGACTGATAACTTGGGCTCTGGGGTGAACCTGCATCCTCCTGCATGTACAGGCTGGTATACATCACTCAGCTGATGTTTGGGGCATTTCCATCTCTGTGAAGTAAGGGCCATCCATGGTGCAGGATCAGTGGGTAGATAAAATAAAAAACGAAGGAGGTGCTTGATACATTGTCTGACATTTAGTCGCCATCCAGCAAATGTGACCTATTACTAAGAGTGATTGCTGTAGCTGCTGCTATTACCATCTTTACAGTGGTAGGTATAAACCTGGTGATGCCCTCATGTCAGGGCTGGGGTCAAACTGATTCAAGCATTTGGAAGGAGTTAGGAGGACAACATGTCGAATGTGTCATGTGATGCTAGAACTCTGTTAGAACACTCATCACACCATTTTCTGTTCCTTCAGGCACTAAAATTTGAGCCGTACAGCTTGGGTTCAAATCCTCCCTCTGAAACTTTCTAAATGCATTATCTTAATTAAGTTATTTAACCTCTTTCTCCATGTGTAAAAAGAGAGTAAAAATAAAAGCTATCTAAATAAGTCATGGTGAAATTTAAATGACACATTTAACATAAAGAATTTAGATACTGTATGAAGCACAGTGATTGGAAATATTAATCAAGCACTAATATTCTACCATTTTCTCCTTTAGTGTGTTGTACAAATTGGAATATGATCTCCCTTAAAATTGAAGAGGTTGGGTATGGTGGGACACACCTGTAATCCCAGCAGCTCAGGAGGCTGAGGCAGGAGGATCCTGCCCCTGCCCCTGCCCCTAACCCTAACCCTAACCCTAACCCTAACCCTAACCCAAAGCCAGCCTCAACAAGGACAAGGTGCTAGACAAGTTAGTGAGATCCTGTCTCTAGATAAAATATACAATAGGGCTGGGGATGTGGCTCAGTGGTTGAGTAACCCTGAGTTAAATCCCTGGTACCCTCCCTACACACACATACACAAAAAACTGAACAAAGGTTTTATTACTTATGCTTTGTTTTATCAGTCACACAATTGTTCTCTGAATAAACAGGAAGAAAAATGGGGCAGCTGGCAAACACCCAGAACAAAACTTCTCCGGAGACCCACCCTGCTACCAGGGGCACCATGGCTTCTCTTGTCTAGAGCCACATTCTAGCTCAGACTTTGCAAGCTCAGATGGATCTGCACACACACCCCTTCAATAAACAAACATCTGGAAGCTTTTCCTGGCCTCACTGTGTCTTTTCTTGATTCACTTTCTTTCCCCAGTACTTAGTTCTTGATTGTCATTGACAGTCAGCTTATGATATTGTCCCTACTAGTGGTCCTCACTACACTGCCCATTCTACTCCAATCTGGTTTCGAGCCTGATTACTCCAGTGAAACAAATCTGTTGACATCACCAAATCACTTAAATCTATTTTACTAGATGTCAGTTGCATTTCCTGGAGTTATCACTACTTCTTTTACAAAACCTCGGGGTTTAGGATCATACTAAGAATTCTGGGTTTATTTTAAGTGTCATAAGAAGCCACTGAAAGGTTTTAGTGAAGAGAAATCTCCAGCAACATATTATGAGTTTTTCACTTACTTTGCTGGATTCTCCTCCTTAAACAAAACTCTAAATGCCTGTTGTTACATAGCATTTAGAACTGAAACCTTGTGTTCCCCCAATTAACAGGATGAAGCCCTGAACCCCAATAGCAAGGATTGGGATGTGGGACCTTTGGCAGGCAATTAGATTTATATTAGGTCATGAGGGTGGCGCCCTGATGAGGGGATCAATGTCCACCTAACACCAAGGCTGCTTTTCTGGACCATGTGAGAACACAACTAGGAGGTGGGCTCCTTTTGCCAAGAACAAATCTGTCAGCACTTTGACCTTAAACTTCCTGGACTCCAGAACTGTTAGAAATAAGTGTCTGCTGTTTAAGCCACCTAGCTGGTGGGAATTTGCTATGGCAGCAGGAGCAGGCTAAGATATCATACTCCCCAGGATCCACTCCATAGACCTCAGCTACTCTCTTTACTTTTTCCTACGGGTTTTCATCCAGTTATATGACTTTGAGAACTACATACTGTCAGGAAGTTTTGAATTTACACTTCTAAAAATTCCCTTCTGGGAATGGGAAACTACTGGGGAATAAATTAGAACAAATTGTGCTATTTTGCATATATGAATGGCATAATGAATCCCACTATTATGTATAATGATAATGCACTAATAAAAAACACTACAAAAGAAAAATTCTCTGAGCTCCAGGTTTTTATAACAGTATGCTTATCTGACATTTCACTATACATCACATAGAGAGTTCAAGTTTTATGAGTCAAAAATTGTCTCTTTCTTACAGCCCACAATTGGGTTTTTCTGATCATCTTGCAAACCTTAAAAAAAAAAAAATCCAACTTCAACCAAGATGGAAAAGCAAAAAAGTTGCTAGTCATCTTTGATTTTTCACCCTTTCTCTGTCTCACATCATATTCTTCTGTAAGCCTTCCCCAAGTCAACCAAAAATACAGCAGTTTCTTCAAAGAAACTCCTAAAAAAAAAAAAAAAAATACTCCTTGCATTATTCCAATTGCGCTCTTGTCCTCCCCTTTCACTTGTTTCTGCATATTTATTGGTTAGATATGGATCATTGGTCTCCATTACTCAATACTTTTAAAATAAAACCCAAATTTCTCATTCCTATAAATCCCAGCATAATCCTGTGTTTTCCCACAACTCCACATTCTTTTCATGCTATTCCTGTGGCCTCACTGGGTTCACTGGCCATCTCTGAAAACCACTTTGCATTAAATTCTGTTAAACATAGTACATCCTCTCCTCGGAATGCTCTTTATCCTTCACATAGCAATTCATTCTTAAACCTTCAAATATCTGTTTAAGAATCATCTATTTGTAGATGCCCTGTTCTCTTCATCTGCATGGGTTCTCCGTTTTTTATTTCCCACAACCATTTGCTCCTTCACAGAATTAAGACCAATTATTTTATAGCTCTTTGTTACGTGTCTGTTGTTTATATTTATTACTATACTATAAAATACACAAGGGTAGGATAATGTCTGTCGTGTTCACTAATGCATGTTTAATATCTCATGCATTTCCTGGACCTTGTAGTTCCCAATATGCTGAATGAATGAACTAAAAGATGGAAGACCCATTCGGCATGCTTTTAAATAATTAAGTAGAGTAGACGAATTATATAGTCTAAGAAGGTTTAACTCTGTTGTTATTTGGTAAACTTTCAATATTAAACATAATTGTTAGGCAGAAATATTGTAGGTTAATCCAGAATTTCTTGAGCCCACCACCTGCTCTATGCCCATAATGCTGCTTTGGCAAAATGGGGAGGATGTAAAAATAAAGTATTCATGGCCTTTATAAAGTTACAATACTTTTGAAGAACTAAGTTATAAGCACGTAAAACAACATAAAAAAGGAGATATATATTTCTTGATAGAAAAATAGATGTGAAATATTCACCAAAACTTAGTGATAGTAAATGAGTCTTTTTGGTGGGAGTAAGCTTGAACACCCATGGCCCTCTAAAATATGAGCAGCAGTGAGATTGTATGAAAGAGATAACAATAGCAGATCCCACCATCAATGCCTATATGCATGCAATAAAAGATTCAGACAACTTGGAAATTAGCAATAATCACAAATGATCACAATTTTCACTTTTCTCTATAAGTTGTCTTTTTAAAAAAGTCAAAGTAAACAATACTTTGGGATAGAAAATGAAAAATAATATATTTACTCAAAACCTATCTAGCGTCTAACCTCTACCTAGTGTCAGGTTGGTAAAAATGGATAAAGTATGGCACCTAGTCAAAGAGTATCCATGATTCATTTGGGTGGAGAGGAAAGGGAGACAAAGAACTTCAAATAGACATAAAACTACAAGTGGAATGTGAAAGACATAAACACAGTGCCATGGAAGCCCTACTATTGAGAAATCAACTAATTTTGCCTGGTGGAATGTGAATTAGATTTTATGCTATTTGATCCAGATATTGAGGACAAATAGGTTTTGGGTCACCAATAAAAAGGAGAAACATAGTTCAGATAGAAGAACTTTCTTTCTGGTCTGTGCTTGAAATCTTAGGCCTGAGAGGATGTGGAATGATAAGCAGACCCAGTGGGGGATAGGAAACATCTCAGTGTAATAATAATAGGTACTTGTGGCATAAGAAACTTTGTCCACACATACCAAAGCACCCTACTAAAAGGTAAACTGCAAAACCCAAACCAAACAAGGTGATTCAATTGGTTATTTTATCATGACACAAACCAAATCATCAGCCAATTGACTTTTCTCCACATTGCTAACCATTTTTGTTAATTGAAAGCATAGTTTCTGTTTTGGAGAAACTATAGTCTGTTAGTGCTCTTTGAGTCATAGATCAATGGGTATTCTCAACTGTACTGTCCAATCTGAGAACTGCTAGCCACCGATGGATACTAAGCATTTGAAATGTGGCTACTGCCACGGATTGAAATTATATTTTCAGTCTATATAAAATGAATGTCTATATTTAAATGAATGTCATCTAGTTTTTCTTAAAATTTTTAAATTCTCTATGTAGATATGGGTAGCTTGTATATTTCTAATGGACACAGCTGATCTAAAAAGTTTTCAAAACAAACTAATACTCTTTCCTAGAAATGGAACAACACCAACTCAAAATTAGAGATTATCTAACACTGATCCAATAAAATACTGTCTAAAATATGATGTGGCTTAAATAAAAAGACATGTTTATCATTATAAAGCACCTAAGTATCATCATAGGCATGTGGAAAAGTGCTGAGTATGATTTTAAAATGTGAGTTTATGTAGGGAAGCTACATTTGTTAATATTAATTAAACTTGAAAATTCTCTACAGTGCTGTGCTGTTCTAATAGAGAATTAATAAAAAATTATTATCTTATGTAAAGTTATCAATTATATTATTCTGTCTTTTCCACAACCATAGAAAGTTATCATACAAAAATACTTTTATTTTTTAATTCATGTTTAATGGTCTTCTTTGAATCTATTGATTTCTAATTGTACTTGTGTATGTTTAAGACAATTTCAAAATAAAATTAGCTGAAAACGTGTAACAATTATCTTTATGGTAATTATCTTTATTTTTAATTTTTTAAGTATTAATGTACAGAGGATGATGACAATATAATTTAAAATCAAATTGGAAATGACTTAAAATGTTGAAAATGCATTTGGAAAACAACAAACTAGGGATTTGGGGGATCATCCAATAATTTCTATAAAATTAAGAAAAATGAAGTTAGAATTTATTTGTAAATCAATGAACCACATAAGAAGTTTTCTTAAGTTATTTTGACAAAATCGTTATTTGTTAAAAAAAAAAATACAGCTAAGATTTATTTAGTTGAGTTAATACGAAGAAGCAACAACGGCATGCGGGAACATTAAGCTAATTATACAGTTACACTAATTTCTGTGGAGTCCCTTAAAATGAAATTGATTGTTGCTATCTACTGTTTTTAGGGAATCTCTGTTAATACAAGAGACTCAGTTTACAGCTTTCTTCAAATGATTTGAAATAACACAGCTGTTAAAATGCATGAGATTACACTATAATAGCATTCTTTACCAAATACAAATCAGACCACAAATACTAATAAACCTCATCATTGGGCCTTTAATGGAACATTTCTGCTAATTTTGAAAGCTTTACAATTATCTGTGATTCAATGAATCCAAAATCTCTGTAAAATTAAACTGTTGGGGAAGACAAAATGGTGCTGTTTAAGGAAGGCGTTGTGAAAGGTCTATCTGAAATTCTACTTTTCAAGGCAAAATAATTTTACAGATAAATTTCTTCTTTATTTTTTGCCTCTGAAATGAAATCCTGCTTCTTTTATATGTTGCATGGGGATTATAATTTCCCTTTTATTTTATTTTAGTGTTTTATGCTCATGATCAATCAGGGCTATCAAAGTGTCCACGTCTCAGAACCTCTCCCTTCTCATTGATCAGGTGCCTCCATACCACAAGCTGTCTTTCTGCTTCAGTTCTGCAAGTCTCTTCTGGTTTTAGAGTTCCTGTCCTTGCCATTTGTCACCTCTCCCTGCAAGGCTTTATTTCTCAGTTCTCCCACAACTGACTTTTTCTGTTCATGCCTATCTCAGTTCAAAGACATCGTTGTAGAATCCTCTTTGTAAATGCTCATCATTTCTCCGAAGGCAGTAATTATTTCTTTCACGTGTGTAATACATCAAGTTTGAATTTATCTTCCTAATTTGCATGCTTAGTTGTTTATTATTAAACTTTTCTCTGTGGAACATGAGAGTTCCACTGCAAGAAATAAATTACATTAACAAATTGTTAGTATACATGTAACACACATATGCATACATACCACACACATACAAAGATATTTGTAAGTATAACATGTTTAACAAAATAAATGTTATATTATTCTTACTGTTTGCTACACAGTTTTGTTTCTAGCAGAAATATATTGTGAGAGATTTAATATGGCAAATTTTTTAATGGTTACAGATTGTCCCACCATTTGAATACATTAGGTATTTCTAAACCAAATTCCCTATTAGTGGGCATTTAGGTCATTAAATTTTTACTAAACAATAGTTTGAGTCATATCTTTGTACATAGGTAGTTGATCACTTGCCAAAGTAAAATTGTCAAGCAAGTAAAATTATGCATTTTAAATTATGGCTTATAGTCCCACAATGTACTCCAAATATATTTACCAGTTTCTATTTATATCAACATTTTATAATACTTTTAACAGTATTTTTGAAATACTGGTATTTGAAATACTGACTATTGAAATCATCTATAATGCAGTTCAATAGGGGAGAATATATAATTTGTTTTTAATGAGTTCTTTATGGACTGACTGGGCCCATTTGCTTATTGGAAAGTTTGTTTTTCTATATTCACATATTATGACAATTTGATTTTTATAGTAAATAAGTCTCTGTTATAAATATTATTTCCAGTTTTGCATGTGTATTGTTGTTGTACATTTTTAGCTATTTTATAGTTTTTATATGTTTTTATAGTTTTTTATATGTTTTTCCATCAAGGTTTTTAAGTTTAGTACCAAGTTTGAAAAGGCCCATTTGCTCTCAAGACTTTGAAAATTACACAAATACAATCATGCAAACACTTATAAAATGTATATATGAGACATACTATACATGTACATGATATATAATTGTAAGTTTAATAACTTTATAGCTTTATTTTTATATTTAAATATTTAATCAACATATTTTAAATTTTATTTAATCAATACAAAAATTACGATAGTGTATAAATAGTGCATGCAAGAGAAATACATGCATCCACTTGAATTTTCTTTAAGCTCTATGAAAGTTTTACTACTTTCAAATTAAAATGTTCAACCAACATATAGTTTATTTTTATGGGAGCTATAGATAAAAAAATGTATTTCCTCAAATAAATGTTGTGTATTACATACACATGCATACACCCAAATACATACGCTAATCTTCCCTTTCCCAAAGAACTGAATTGCCAACTTTCTCATGCATTATAAATTTTCACATTTACTTAGCTTTCCTTTATATGTTTAGCTCTTTCTAGAGTTTCTAGCTAGTCAGTTTACTGCAGTTATTATTATCCTATTGTTATACACTTTTATACCTGGTGGGTACTTCTACCCTTACAATTTAGAATTTTCCCAAATCTACATATTGTATTCTGAAAGAATATAAGAATCATCTACTACTTATTGCTTATTGGTAATTAATATTATTCTGGCTCCATTAAAAGGCACATGAGTGTGTCATCTCTGTGTTGAATGTTCCCTTTTGGAATAAAATATATTTAATTTGTTTTACTTTATTCATTAATGTATTTTTTCATTAGGGTGAACATTTTCAATTCTACTTCAGCAGGGCTATATGGTATCTTATCGGTGTCCTCTTGAAAAGTTTTAACTCAAACAAAGGGAAAATAAGTACTCAAACATTGCCTATACTTCTTAGCCAATGAAAAATAAAATTGTTTAAATGGTTTTTAAGTTACATGAAAGAATAATAATAACAATTCAATATTTTACAAAATATGAGGGGTCATTTTTTTAAAATCACTCTTACAAATTATATACTTACAAAAAGTATCATATTTTAGACTTTTGTTACTATCAACAACTTTCATCAATTTTATGTACTAATATGCTTAGTATAAGAAATTCGCCACCAATTTCAAAGAAGGTATTAATTCAATAGATAGTACATAGATGAAAAAAAAGAGCAAAATCTGAGTATCACATAGTGTTGTTCTTATCATCATCATTTATATTTCACAAAAATCAACAAATAATATGAGAAAATCACTGGAAGTTTTAATGTGTTTAGTCTTATATCAATGTGTAGTTTGATATAAATATGTAGTTTGATATAAATATGTAGTAGTTTGATATAAAATATTTATATTTTCTACTTATATTTATTTTTTATATTTTCTACTTATACTCAAAGAGAATCTTGCTAATAAAGTTGTTTCTATATAGAACAAAAATACTAAAACCCCTTAACTGCAAGAGTCATTTCAACTTACTTTAATCTTAGCTTATGAGACTGTATGTGAAAGCAGGGCCTCCTAGACTCCTAAATAGACCAGAAACATAAGAGTAGGGGTTTAGTGATAAGTATCAGAGACACTGTCTGTCTACAGGTGAATTTCAATACCACTTGATGTTTTCAGTTATGACTAATGAACAGCCCACTCTTAGATGTGTTCTAAAGATTTAAATATCCTGACGTAATAGGTGGCTTATTAAGTGACTCAGGCCCTTCATTCTGGTGTTACAATACCACAAGTGGATTTTTTAGAAAAATATTGGGACATCATTGTTCTTCTTCTTCTTCTTTTTTTTTTTTTTGACATTAAATGAAAAAAAAATCAATGTACCAATTGTGCAGTTTCTAACTCAGATCATGGTATTTTTAACTACATCTCCAAGTGAAAAGATGGTGGGATTAGAGGACTATTCAATAAGTAAAGTTTGCTTTCTTTTATCATCAGTTCAATGTTTTAAAGGCAAGAGCTGAAGCCCACTTCTCAAAGTCTGAAACATCATGATTAATTTTTTTTTTTTGCATTTTTTGCTTTTGTTTGTAATAGAATTTTTACTAAGCCAAAATTTTTCCTGTGTGATGTTTGGCCATGCTTAGTATTTTTAAAATGATTTTTATGGCATGCTTTAATATTTTAGTAAAAATTAATTAGAAGACATTGTAAATAATAACAACTTCTTTTACAGATGACTAGGTATAGAGTTTTAAGTGTATTAATTCACTTAAAATTCACAGCAAATGCATTAGGCTTATTCTATTTTTATTTTGAATTGATGGACCAGAAAAAGATATACCAGGAAATTAAGAGACCTGCCCAAGGCCACACAGCTAGGAGTAACAGAGCTAGGGAAAAAATCCAAGTTGACTTCTTCTACTGTCTAAACTGGATAAAGATGCTCCTGATTTTGATAAAAAGTGCTTAATACTCTCTATTGATAGATCTCAAATAGAACCTTAACAATAATATTGCTTCCGTATGGAATTAAAATGCTATAACACCTTTCATGTAAGTAATACACTGAAGTTATGACAGGTTCACAATGACCATAATAGACATAGCATTCCTTGACTCTGCAACACCAGCTCCTGTGTTATATAGTAATCCAATTTCAATCATTCTAACACATTCTGGAATGTTGTCTCTTATAGGCCTACCAGTGTATTTGCCCTATAGCATATTGCCCATGTCATCACCATGACATTTCCTACTGTCTAATTTCAATCCAATGTTAGTTTGATTTATTTATCCATCAAAATTTATTGATTAAATGGCTACCATGTGTCTGTGACTGCCAGCCACTGGGAAAATGTCAGATAATGAAACAAGGTCTCTGGTTTTGTAAAGTTTATATTGTACAGAAGGTTGAAGACTGATGATTTGCCTATAATGAGGGCTACTAATTAAAAGTGACAGAAGGAAGATTTCATTTTATACAAAATGGTTGGTGTTGGACTCTAAAACAGTGATATTTTGAAAAAAAGACCTAAATGAAGTGAAGGTTATCCACACATATCTCTAGAAGATGATTCTAGAAAGTGTTCTGAATGTTATCCAGGGAACCAGTGTGATTAAAGGAAATTTTAAAAAGAGTAAAAATAGCATCTGTTGGAAATATAGAAGAGGTAAGATGAAATGGGAAATAGGAACATAAGTATATATAGATGGTTGTGTTTGCACATACATGCGTACATACACACACACCCACACATACTTTCCTTCATACATTTCCATATATTAAAGGAAGAACTATGAAGATTAAGTCATAGTTTAGATATTTTGTGAGAAAAAATTAAAACCAGAATGCTATCAAATATTTGATCCAAGCAACTGAAAGTTTGGAATCTATTAAAAAGATATTAATAGCAGTTTAGTGAGCAACATTTCAGAAGTTGAGAGAAATCAGTTGTTCAAGTTATAGATATGTTAAGTTGGAAATCTCTATTCAATTCCAAAATGGAAATATTGAGCAACCACTTGCTGGTGTGAATTCTTGCAGCAGAATTAAAAATTTGTGAGTTGTCATTGTTCACGACACTGTTGTGGACTGGATGAGCTTACCATCAGAGTGACACAAAGAAAAAGAAGGAACCATGGAACATGCTGACATTTTGGGGTTGAGAACATGAGAAAGAGATTATCATCGTTAAATAAAGAAAAATGTAAGAATACAGAATATGAAGAAGTTGAGAGTTTAAATATCTTTTAGATTGTATTTTATTCTATTTCTATTCTACTATGTTGTACAACAACACCTTACTTAAAAAAAATTAGAACAGTTTTTGTGGAGATATTGAACTTCTGTTCCAACTAAAGGGTGATCCTTTGACTTTCCAAAACCCAACAGGAATATAAAGTAATTTTAAAAAATTAAAATAAAGACTATGTCAATTTATGTTGTGGAATTTAGCTAATTGCCCACGTGAACATTTTCTCCTTCTTGTAGTAATAGTGCATTTGTTTTACAGTTATCTATCAATGGTCAATGACTGGTAAATTGGAAATTCTATTTCCAAATCCATGAACCATTCTCTCCATATTCATCTGGCAGGTGAGAAAAGATCAAATTGTAAAATAAATGAATGTGTTTCTTGGCCCTAATCTCACATGATGTCACAAGAACCTGGACCATATATTCAGATAACTTTTTATTTTTTTAGTTGTAGATGGACACAATACCTTTATTTTTAAATTTATTTTTATGTGGTGCCAAGGATGGAATCCAGTGCCTCCCGCATGCTAGGTAAGCACTCTACCACTGAGCTACAACTCCAGCCCTCAGATAACTTCTTAATATAGAAAGGTTATAGAAATAACACAATTTTTGCAAAGGGTTCTAGTCCTGGGAACACACATTTGATATGACCATCAACAATTATTTTTCATTCAACTCAGTTTTCCCTTATTATTCTTAAAATAATTTAATCATATAAATAACTAACTCTGCTACATGTTAATACCTGCATAGTAATAGCTCAATCTGGTGTATGTATTTAAATTTTTGCTTTTTTTCCTAAGTTTTGTAAAAAGGACATTTGTTACTTATTTGATGCGTAGGGATAATAAATAAGATTACAGTTTCTCCATGATATCATGCTCAAGTCTTTGGTGAAAAAAGATATTGATATTAACAGATTATGATATCTAATTAGATCAAATTTTAAGTGATTTCTTTTAGGTTTTTCATTTTTTGTACCCATAGCATTAATGAAAGAAATGCAATATGTGCCCTCAGTTTTCATGAATATAAGCTTCAATTCTAGAATGAAAAATGAGAAACACATTATAATATAGAATAATGCTTTGGAAGTTAAATATACAAAACTTAAGCAAAAAACATCTAAATTATATAAAACAGATTATAATTGCTGATAAAGTACATAATTCATATGAATTTTAGAGATGGTAATGACATATTACTTGACTTCATTAAAATACTTTAACTATTCAAAAATAAATATACTTTCTAATATTTAAAAATGCATATTAAATAGTATTTTATTATTTAAAAATAGCAAATGATAATTTCAAATAGTTTTGTTTACTATTTAAAAATAAATTCATTTAAGATATTATTTTTAATACAATTATAGTTCATTACGTATGACTAACCTTGATATATAGATAAATTTTAAGACCTTGATATATACATAAATTTTAAATTCTATTTCACAGGTCAATAGACAAACTAAAAATTTAATTGGAACTATACTATATTCCATCATTAATTTTTCTTTAATAAATCTTTGATAGATTTACAGAGTAAATAAAGTGATACCATGTATATAGAACCAAACATTTTTGGTTTTAATATTAATTATCATAGCCTTATTCATAACAATGTGTTGTTCATTTTTACTTGAGTTTATATTTATCCATATAATCTAAAGTAGTGTTTTTATAAATATTAAAATGCAATCTAAATATATTTATAAAATAAAGTTTGTTCTAGATTCTGAATAAAATCTATGATATTAATTTACTGATTTCTTTTTTTTAATATTTATTTATTTATGTATCTTTAGTTTTAGGTGGATACATTAGTTTGTTTTTATGTGGTGCCGAGGATCGAACCCAGTGCCTCATGCATGCTAGGCGAGCGCTCTACCACTGAGCCACGACCCCAGCCCCTAATTTACTGATTTCATCCACTGAATTGTCTTATTCACTATATGAACACAGATCTAGCACATTGGGCTTCATTGAAATATGTGGCCAAAGATCATAAAGCCAATTAGCACATATAGAAAATAAATTCATGCTTTTCAACTCCTTAGAACTAGACTACTAACTGAAATAGTTAAATCTTAAAACAGTCCATAAAATTTCCATTACAGATATTTTAATATCAAATATAATTTGTATAGATTGTTCAAGATTCTACTTCTAACCTAAAAGTTCTCCAACCAGATGCTAAACTAACTTTTAGTTGGAAATCACTGACAAACGAACACACACACACACACACACACACACACACACACACACACAGGTGGGGGGGAAGAGAGGGAAAGAGAGGGATAGAGAAGGAGGGGGTTTTTCTTCTATGGAAGACACAAAACAGAAACAAATGCTACATTTAAGAAATACAAGTTAGAAGGAATGCTAAAATATAGTTGTTTGGAATTAATGATTGTAAGGTCCTATATCTGCTAAATAATAAAGTCATATTATAAGAAAATTGCCCCAAGTGGGAGGTTTTTGGTTGCATTTTCATATATTCCACTTTTAAAAAGTGTTTCTATTTGTAAATGTGTTCTAGGAATGTTTTCCTGGATCAGACAGCAAATGTACTTAAAGTTGTGGATGTCTTAGATAAGTGACAATTTGCAGCTGGTAACCAGAAAAATAATGAATTTCCCATAAGGAAAGAGTAAAGTTTGTCTTGAATGGAAAAGGTTAGCGAACCATGACAGGAGAGCACAGTACCACAGGCCTTGTTGGAATAAAACTTCATCTGAAGTGACGGTGTAGTAAGAATCCAAAGGATAATGGAACAAGGGGAGTCTCAGTTTGTGGAATCAACAACTGTTTATGTGATAGGCAGTATGTTAAGATCTGTGGGAACCATATATTCTTTGTTGCAACTATTCAACTCCACTTGTATAGCATGAAAACAATGAATTATTATTGTTGAATTCCAGTACAACTTTATCAACACTGAAATCTGTACTTATATAATTTTCATGTCTCCTAAAATAGTATTTGATCTTTTCAATCATTTAAAATGTAAAAAATTTTCTTTTCTTATCTGCTTTTTTTTAGAAAAAAAATTATTTATTTTTTAAAAATTTTTAATTGATTTTTTAAAAAATAAATGACAGCAGAATGCATTAAAATTCTTATTGCACATATACAGCACAATTTTTCATATCTCTGGTTATATATAAGGGTCAGATTTTGCCCACAAATTATGATTTTTATAGCCTAAATCATCAGAGAAATGCAGAAAATCCAATATTGGTGGACAGTGATAGTACATGTATGTTAATAAACCTGATTTTAATTTAATTTTAGGATGCTTGTAAGCAAAGAGGGAAAACTTGGTAAGCAGGCTTATTTTCATATGTTATTTGTTTGTATTCCTGTCTTCCCCCAGATATAAAATTAGAGCTCAAGTCAGCTAGTACTTTACCCTACCCAAAATAATTAGAATCAAATGCTTAAGATAGCCATTCAAATTTTCTTAACTGAATACCTACATAATACATGCACTGTTTTGTTTACTAGAAATACAATAATGAATGAAGGAGACAAATTATCTAATCTTTGAAGTATATAATCCAGAGTAGATAATGGGTCAATTCCATAGGAGCAGAGGCCAAGGGGTGGATTCTTCTGCAAGCAATTCAGTGGGGAAGGGATCTCAGGAGGAGTGCTATGGGGGAAACAGGATGAGGTAGAAGAGAAAAAAACTAAGCAAGAATATGTTCACAGCTTGAGACTGGCTGTGAAAAAAAAATTAAAGTTGGACTTATATAACAATAAGCTGTATTTTGAGGCATGATGCCTGGAATTTTGTACTCCTGCTGTCCTGGGGGTTCCCAGCCTCACTGGAGATGTGGCTTTTTTTTTTTTTTTTTTTTTTTTTTTTTGGCAGAGGGTAATTCTCCTAAGACAGGGAGACAGGCACAGCTTTGGGTATCAATAGGAAAATCTGTGCCTGAAACTCACATGGTCCACTACAAGTAGAAGACAAATAGTAATCACAAATACTTTTAAAAATGTAGTCATCTGATATTTCCATGGCTGTATGGCTAGATGAAGGAAGGAAATGAAATGTGTATTGAGATCAAATACTCTTTTAGATAGGATGGTGAAGGAAAGCCTCTGAGATAATATAAGATTTGCAAAGAAACTTGAAGGAACTGAGTCCCAGTCGTGCACATATCTGTGGGAACAAAGTCATTAAATCAAGACAGAACCAGCCCTGAAATGCTGCAGGAGGAGTGAGGAGGTGGGTGTGGTGAAGTGTTAAAGATGTGTAAACTGCTAGGAAGTGAGGCTGGAGATGAAAGAGGTGGTGACAGATTATATAGGGTGTCAGATACTGTTGTAGAGTGCTCAGCTCTTACACTAAGAAAACAAAAGCACTAAGTTCCACAGGATCTCGTCATCATAATTTTAGAACCAGAAGGGCTCTCAAAAGCCATCTGGTCTAGCTTCAAAATTTTAGAGCATTTTTACAGTGGAAAAATCTCACTGAAATGAAAAGGCAAGAATAGAGTTCTAAAATGTATGGAAATTGACTTCCCATTCAATACTTTTGAAGAAAATTATGCCATAAATGTTTGAACAGTTTCTACATATTATATTTCATTTGTTTAAGCTCTGAATCTTAATGTCATCCCATCAATGGTAAAGCTATAAGAGGATGAGAACCAAGCTGGCTGAGGTGCAGAGGGTGCCTGCTCACTGTTGACATCAGCTGGCATTTATTCTAGCTTTAATCTTGGCACTTTGGGGAAGAGAAACAGTGACAATCGAGCTGCATTTTCCTTACATGCAGTGGTCAACTACTGCCAAGATGACTAAGGTTGCATAAATTGTCAGCTCTATCTACTAAGTCCAAAAAGAAGCATTTTATGTTTAAGTTGAAGAATGGAGAGGAGCAGGCTGTCCTTGAAGGATAATCAGTGAGTCATTATGATGCAGTTTGAAAATAGTACTGTACATGAATGCTCAGTAATGATATTGATATTCTATGATTCCATTAGTTTGAAAGAAATAATCCATTTTATGTTAGTATTTGACTTTATAGAAATATTCATTAGTGGTTGTTGTTGAATGCATATTAACTCTATCCAATGCATCTATTGATTGAAAAAAAATTGTTCATGTTCTCCAATGAAAAGCTACACAGTCACACGTTGTCTATTCTCTTGAAAGATAATTTTCAGTTTTCATCTTTACTTTAAATAGCCCATATCCTACCATAATGTCATTTCTCCCCTCTAAAAGCTCTGATCATCATTTGGCTTCCTGATTCTTTACCATTAAGACCTTCTCTGTGCAGTGATTACCCTTATTGTGATGTCCCTGAAACATAAATCTAAATTTTATTTCCTGTGTCACACTTCTTCCTTTTATTATTGAGATAGGTAAATTTTAGCCAAAATGATACAACTGAAGGAGAGTTGGAGCATTTTTAACTGAATATTTTTTTATCTACCTAATTAATTTTGTATTCAAAACAGAATTCAGTCATATAATCTTTTAGATTATAAACCAAAAGTTTGGTTCATACCTTATATTACCACACTACACTCACAAATTATATACTAACAGATACACATGCAGATACAGATATATAGACACACACACAGTACAATTCACTTCAAAATAGTATTATGTTCACACATCATTAAAATAGGAGGTTTCTGATACATAAATGTTAGGGCATACTAAGCTTAATTTATTAAATATTCTTTTTAAATATAAAGAACATTAGGTGTTAAGGGGCATTTATTTCATTTGCTAAAAAAGTAAGATTTGTTTTGCCAATAAATTGTATCTATTCTAAATGTATTTAGAATTAGTATAATTTTAAAAACTTAACGCAATTTAAACAAAGTTTTTTTTGGTATTCCCTACTTTAAGAGGTTAAGAATGACTCTTGTGAAAAAAAAAATCCTGTGATATACTTGGTGAGAAAACATGGCCCACATATGCCCGAGTTTCAATTTGAAATAGAATCAAATTTTTAATTGTTACTATCTTTTCTACAGAAACACTTGCTCACAACAGGTTTCTTTAATTAGGAAATGAAATGGTTTGGGAAGAAGCTTTTACCAAATATAAAATGCTTTGGGTAAAAATTGCTTGAAATCACAGCAATAAATGCATAAGTTGAGTCTCCCTTATTTGAATTGCATGGGACCTTAAGATTTTTGGATCTTGGATTTTTTTTTTTTTTTTTGTATTTTGGAATATTTGCTATACATAATGAAATATGTTGGGGATGAGACCCAAATCTAAACACAAAAGTCACTCGTGTTTTCACATACACATACCCTGATGGTGATTTTGAATAATGTTTGAAATGACTTTGTTCATGAATTAAAATGTGGAACTTTCCACTTGTAGTATCACACTGGTACTCAACAAGTTTCAACTTTTGGAGCATTTCAGATTTTGAATTTTCAGATCAAGAATGCTCAACCTGTACTAATTTCATTCTGATATAGCTGAGAGTTACATACAGATGAGTGAACTTAAAATGGGTAGAATAGTAAATGCTAGCAGGTATTTTGTATGTCTGTTTACCCTGCATGGAGTTCACTGCCTCTTTCTGTTCAGGAGACCTCTACTTTGGAATACTACTCATTTCCATGATCTATACACTAGGACCATCGGTGAAGGTACTGTCCCTTCAGGTCAACCCTGGTACTCAAATTAGGCTGCTCCAGCTCTCAGAATTGAGTAGGTAAGTTTTGAACAGAGTGCCATAAAGGTAGAAAAGATTTGGAGGTTGCTCATCTTGTGTGCAAACTCCCCCTTGATAGTCATCTAGTTCCTGTTCACATTCCTGGATATTTCTTGGCTCCATTTTTCTGACACCTAACAATGAGATTTGCTTTTGGAGACTTAGGTCTTGTATATATCTAATAAATAATTCTCTTTCTGTATCTGTTTTTCCTTTTCCTTCCTCTTCACTTTCTCTTCCCTTTCTCCTTTCTCTTCCCTTTCTCCCTTCTCTTCTTCCTTCTCCTTTTCCTTCTTCTTCTGGCATTACTCAGCCAGAATCAACTTCTGTTATAAGCAAAGATACCTGACAATGAAGCCTCATAAGAATTATAAAATATGGGGCTGGGGCTGTAGCTCAGTGGCACAGCACTTGCCTAGCATGCATGAAGCACTGGGTTCAATCCTCAGCACCATATAGAAATAAACAAATAAAATAAAGGCATTCTGTCCATTTACAACTACAAATTTTTTAAAAAAAAATTAGAAAATATAATAAAGTATTAAATTCACAGAGAATAATGAAATGTTTCCAGTACCAAGTAAATCACAATTGGCACATAAAATATGCCATAAATAACATGAAGTAGATAAACAAAATACCCTAGCAAGACCAAAAAAAAAAAAAAAAAAAAAAAGACAGTTTTTAATGCCTAGTTTCAACTATCAAAATCACATAAATACTTCAACAAAGGGAGAAAGTTTAGAGACTTTAGTGAAATGAGCAAAGAGGGACAGAGGAAGCCAAGTCAGGAGTGTTTTGTGTTCTTCCCAGATGTTTTCCTAAAAAATTTTCCCTACTCAGTTTTGTTTTATGATGATTCTGCTGTCTGGGGCCTTATATTTTCTTTTGCAGCTGTTCTAAATTCTACTGCTTTCCTCATTTGTTTAGAACCTTTAACTGGGCAGGATTTGGGATTTCTACATCATCTGTAACTGGTAGGGAGATTGGTCAGAATTCATATTACATTAGCACTTGTTGACTTCATTCCAATCACCAATCATCTTGCACACACACAAACACAAATACAACCCTACCTAGTGGCAGTCTGATCTCTAAGGCTGCCACTGGTAATTAGGGAGCCTGAGAACAATTAGGAAATGATTTCAAAAGAACTGGAGGGCCAACAAAGCATATTCCCTCCTCATCCCTGCTGTACTTCCTAAGGTGATAATCCAACATGGACAGTGTCTACAGTTTTACGATTAGGAAAATGTTATTTTACTACAAGGCTTTTCTAAAAAGCAACTTCAACCCTCCCTTTATAATCTTGTAACGCAGCACTGATACAATTCTATCCACACATTTTTAGTTACATAAACACCATATACTTCAGGATAATACAACTGAACTATAGAAGCTATATTATTCTTCCATAGCATGCTATTTGAAACTTTTATAACAGAATTTATGTCTATTTAAAATCGGATGTCTATACAATTACAGAAGATATTTGACATAATGGTCAAATAAAGCATCTCATGAAGTGTTTGACACACCTAAAAAAAAGCAGAAAATAATATAGTTATGAAGATTAAAAATCAACACCAGAAGGAAAATAACTATTTTGGTGATAAGCACCCACTCAATCTCTATCCACATATAACTAACAACCTAGTAACAAAGGTTGCTATGAATAGCTTGGTGATCAAAATAAAGAACACATAAATTTTCTTGCCTTTCAGGATCTCAACTCCTCACACCCAGAAACAATGGGGACAACATTGCTGGAATGTGTCTAAAGTCCTGGCTGCTGCTCAACTCAAACTCATCAGATCACCCAAATTGAAGAGAACAAGAATTAGTGCTTAAAATGAAATCTCCCAAGTTTCATATAAAAAGTGATTCATACTTGGGAGGCTAAAAGTATTTAGGTCTGAGATCAGTCTGCCTGAGCTAATGACTTGGTTTCATCCTTTACTTAACATTGACCTTGGAGATGACAAGTTTTCTCTCTACTCTTCATCTAGAAACCAATCAGCCACATAGGGGCTTAGTGAGGATTTCAATGGGATATAATATGGTATCCGACATAAACACTGAATAAATACTACCCATTATTGCTATTTAAAACAGTATGCATTAAACCAAAATATATCTACAGTAATAGGCGTGGCCACTAATTTAGAACTCTGGATTCTAAGTTTTTTTCTAGTATTCAGAAGGAAAAACATATCACTGTTTGAAGGAAAACTTTTTATATGGTGTTTAATCTCTAAAAAACTGTTTTTTTTTCTCATAAAATTCATTAGAGGATACACTATACAAAATAGGTGTAACCTACAAGTTTCTGCATTGTGACTGTTATTGTTCTCCAAGTCCCACTTTCCACTGCACCAAGAATAATCTGAAGAATATCATGCAATCTCAAATTTTGCCATAATAATAGAAGACAGCATACAATAATCTAGATTAATAATTTGATGTCAAATACATCACCTTGTCTCAGCTATAGATTTTTCTCTAAATGAGATTCACTGTTGATCAAACCACTTATTCAGAGAATCATTTTAATGTGCATATCACTGTATCTTGTCTTCAAATCTAAACAGGTCAGATGTGATACTCACTTTTCTAATAGATCATTAAAGTTAAAGGTAATTACGCCTCTGTAGTTTACTTCTAAAAATCAAAAAATAACTCTTCATTAGTCAAGAAGTCTTGGGCAATCATCATAGAACCCATGAGAGACAAACAAACAAACAACAAAAAAAAAAAACCTATCTCAAGTTTATATTAAGCTCAGCTTTCCTGACAAAATTCCCTAAGGAACAGTTTCTGTATTCTTCTTCCTTTTGCCTTCCCAAATGCAAATCAGGGAACCACCCCAGGGAAAGCTCCATTTCCTACCAAAGAAGTTGCTTATGTATTATCAAAACTCAGGTCTTATTGTTCATTTTTCAAATCACCTCATTTCAACCTAGGTAAGGCAGCTGCCTGTTATGAAAAATACCTGGTTGTGTGTCTTGCCCCACTGCAGTTTATTTTTAAAATTTCTCTCCTGAAGGTTCATAAAGGTGTGTTGTACAAAGCATAAAGGATGCTAATTACCTCTTCAACTTGGCGGTGGGGGTTCCAAAATACATGAATTACACATCAACTGGCAAATGACAGGAAATGACAGAACTTACCCTGAGGGTGTAAACTTTTATGATCAGGGCCTAACTTCAATTAAAAACTTAAAGACACAAGTGTATTTGTTTAGGCACACAGGCAAACATGTTCTGAAATCCGGTGTTAGGAACAGGATGTGACTTTGTTGTTTCATATTTCACTCTCCACTAATTCCCAGGTAACCCCTTTAGAATCTATATTGAACATTTCAAAACACCAACTAGTTTTCTACACTCTTTCTGCCTGTATTTGAATATAAGGCATAAAACTGAAGGGACTGAGTACACAGAAAATGCAGAGCCATGACAGTATAAGCTGTCTCATAGCTTATGGTAAACATTAAATGACATATAACACATATGGGATTAGTTTCAACCCAGAAAGTTAAAAGGACATCAATAAATAGAATTATAAGTAAAAAAAAAAAGAAAGAAAAAAAGAATAATAAAATAAAAATTTGAAAATAACATAGTAGAGAGGTAATAAATAGAATCTAAATAAATAGAAATTAATAAGAAATTTTTAATTTTATTAAAATAGTGACAAGTGTATTACTACGGAAAGTTATCCATAAGAAGGCATTCCTGGGAATCAATGAAATAGTCTTAACTATCATTGTAGTACCCTGCTCTGTCATTGTTATTTTAAGTCTAACACACTCCCCAGGTGTCCAAGAAAATAATTAGTCTATTCTTTCCCGAAAAATCATGTCATCACTTTATAAACCACAATTTGCCATACACATTCAAATGCTTTCAGTTGAGCTCATTAAATTCTTGGAAACACATCTATTGTAATGTAAATGATGAAATATGAAGATATTCCAGAATTCCTGTCTATAAAGCAAGCACATTGAGAAAATTCTGTACATAACAATGGGATAATTTCCTCCTATTAAGGTGCTTTGTATCTGAAAGCATGCAGGGTGAAATTAAAAGACATTTCTTCTTCAAGATCGCAAATGAAATAAATAGTAAATGATATTTTCTGTTAACACCATCTAAATTATCAACTAAAATGTTTGGGTCTGAAGCATATTTGGAGATATTTTGGACCATTATTAATTTGTTGTTTTAAATAATAGAGCCATTACAAACACAAAAAAAGTATAATGGAAAATACCAGGTTTCATGACAGTTTTCTCAATCATCATTTGACTTGGCTATAATTATTTATCTCTAAATTTACATATCATTGTAGTACCCTGCTCTGTCTTTAAATAATAAAAGACTTGTAGGATATCTTCTTTAAATGGTGGTATTTGAAGCTGGTAATGGTGGCACATGCCAGTAATTACAACTACTCCAGAGTGAAGGCAGGAGAGAATGCAAGTTCACTTCCACTCTGAGAAATTTAGGGAAACCCTGTCTTAAAAAGTAGGGGTATATTGCCTTCCCGACCACTAGAAAGCTCCCTAAGTATAAGCATTGGCAAAATGTTATTAAATTGCCTACATAATTTAATCCAGCTTTTTCTTAGGTCATGCTAGATTGAGTAAACAAAAATGAAATAACAACTTAGGAAAACCTAACAACATAATAAACAAGTAGGCCTAACTGATGCATACATTAAATTGTAGACCCTAGAAATTTTATATCTTAAGTAAAGTCTTTTTGCCCTATGCCCTTAGAAAATTCACACACTTTATCATATGAGAATATACACCCAAAGCTAAATAATCAGGGCTATTAGAGACCACTATTTCTGATCACAATACAATAAAGATGAGAATAATAAAATATCACATCACATGAGAATTAAAAACATTTAATCAATTATTTTTTAAAACTAAGGAATATTTAAAATATTATATATGGGAACCTATTGGAAAGAAATCTAAGAGTTCTCAAAAAATAACTGAGTTTAGTACTCACAATAATGAAGATCTTAAATAATTAAACCCCCACCTCATAGATAAATCACAATATACACCTACAAAAAGTAAAATAAGATATTTTTAAATGATAAAAACAAATTGATGAATAAGAAACACAAATATTGTACAGCTGATAAATCAAATTAAATCAAGTGAAAATAGCAAACAAATAATCCTTTGAGCATTTTAACCAAGGAAATTGGGGGAAGAGGAAAAAATGTGGCAGGACAAATTAAAAAGGAAAAAAAGGATAATAGGTAAGTTATAAATACTATCACAGAACTTAAAAGAACACACTAATTCCCAGGGATCACCCTCTGCAATCTAATCTTGTTTTCCTTCAGTTTCTTTGGAAACTATTTCACATCTTTTCTTCTATTCTCAAACCTTCAAATCCTCCCCCATATTCACTCTCAAGGATGTCCTTGCTCCTACTTCATTTAGAAAATTGAAGCAACCAGAAGAGAATGTTTAGACTCCCCAGTCATGTGTGCCCACCTGCTACCTTAAATGTCACACATTAAAAGACATGAAAAATTATGCATTCTCTTTCTAAAGCCATCTCCACTGCTTTCTCTTTCAACCTACCAAGACATTAAAAAGTCTCACCCCTCTTGCCTAGGGCAGTGGCACATGCCTCTAATCCCAGCAACTCCAGAGGCTGAGTAGGAGAATGGTGGGTTCTGCCAGCCTCAGCCATTTTACAAGGCCCCCAACAACTTAATGAGATTCTGTCTCAAAATAAATTATAAAAATATGGGTCAGGGATGTGGCTCATGTGATCAAGTGCCTCTGGGTTCATTCCTTGTTTAAAAAAAAAAAAAAAAGAAGTCTCACCCCTCTCACATGTCCCAAATGTATGGCTCTCTGATGGATGATTCCCATCAGCATTTGATAAAATAAACCTTTCTCTTGAATTCACTACACTCATCAGCCACCACCTGTGTATCTCTTCCCATTATTAGAAAAAATTCCTTGAAGCTTCTTTATTTTTGAAATTTTTACTTCTACTCACTGTATTTTCTCTTAAACTCACTGAAACCTAGCTTTTACCCACCTTGCTACATTGAAAATTTGCAGGAAAGTTATAAAATGCCAGATATTGTACAAGTATTGGCAATAGTCAAAGTTGGATTCAAATCAGACTTTGCTTCTTCAGAAGCTTCTAATGTAAAAAAGTCAACGATTTCTCTAGGATCACAACATTTCAGATTTAAAAAGAGAGACCACTACTAACAACCAGTGCCAAATAGAAAACAACCCACAGATGGCCCAGGCATTGTTATTTCCCCAGAAAGGATTATGTAGACATTCTCATGATGTAAAATGCAGTGACTGCATGGGGGCAAAGTGAATGTCCTACATCACTTTTTGAGATTTAGCTGTAGCCAATAGAATATATGTAAATGAACTTTCAGGATCCCACAGAGTCACAGAGAACCACTGCATAATTTGTCAGTCGCTTTGTCTTGCCTGGTGCTTCAAGAACAGCACTTCTTTGATAGGAGCTACTGTCTTAATTGGATTTTAGAATGAAGAACCTAGTTGGAACCGAGCCAAGCCAAAATAGCTAGCCAATATGGTATGAAAATGAGAAACAATTTTTTTTGTTGCTGCAAATCACTAAGATTTGCCTTTAGTTATTATGGCAGTATTATCTAGCAAAAAGCAAGAGATACAGTCCAATTTAATAGTGGCTGACACAGTAATAGGTCAAAGAATTCTAGGTTTGTTCTATCAATTTCATATCAAGTTAAAATGATGTTATATTTCTCTTGTTGCAACCTCTTTTTAAAATTAAAGGTCCATGGGCATCTTCTGAGTTGATGCTACTTGAAATCAGAAATAAAATATCAATTTTATTTATCAGTTAGATTTAACATTTTGTTAGCTTGTTTAACTCTTTTCTATTCTGTACCTCTTGACAGTTTTGAAAATTAATGCACCAAAGACCACTTTTCACTGACCATTAAAAGAAGAAATCTTAGAATTAAAATACATATTATCCAATATCACTGCAATATAATTCCACAATTATCAAGGATTTGTTTCTATATTGTTTCTTTGGTAATCTCTATCTTTTCTATTCAAATAAAAGTCCACTGAAACTATCTGGGAGGTTGTTGGAAAAGCAATATTTCAGATTTAAAAAGAGAGACCCATTACTAACAACCAATGCCAAATAGAAAATACTCTACTGCACTCTAGACCTGCTGAATCAGAATCTGCATTTTATCAAGGTCTCCAAATGATTCCTGTGCGTATTTGAGTTTGAGAGAGGATGGTTCATAAGATAACAAGTTCTTTTGACTATGCATTCTATTTCACAGATCCGGGCTACTAGAGCCCAGAGTCCTTTTTTTCAAACTAAGGCTTTCAGATAATTCTGACATAAGGATCTATTGAATACACTTTAAGAAAGATCAATTCAGGTTAAGTTGATGGTGTCCTAATCTCCAATTCTGCCACCTAATACCAGTTGTTGGGTCTGTGGAAAGTTCCTAAACTTCTTTTTCTCCATCCTCCATAGGGATGTGACCTATTTGATTGGGTTACCAGGCTGTATAAGACAGTGTACAAAATATCTCACTGATAATTGGAAAGGAGACTTAAAACATGCAAAATATGAAACAAATTAGGAGCCAAATAAGCATTTGTTGATTGATTGACATGATGGATGTATGAATGAACACTATTCAAAAGTAATACACCAGGAAGACTTAGCAAAGGAGATCACCTAAAGATATGAAAAAGGTTGATAAAGGTTGACATGTTCTATGCTGGTTTGGAATGTGGCCTTCACTGATGGTTGGTTGCTTGGTGTTTATATTTTATATTCAGGAATTTCTCCCTCATTCTCTACCTGCCCCCTAACAAATCCAAGAACAACGAGGATAAGAATAGATTAAGAGTGTCTTTTCCCATAAAGTCAATTAAAGGACCATGGTTTCACTTATTCTAAACAAGAAATTTCAATGGAACAAAAGAATATAATATACATACAAAATATTCATATACTGAGCCCCCATTTTCCACTTTGAATCATTTATACTTTCAGTTTTTGTTATTTTCCACTATAATTTTTAACAATGAAAGGCAAAAAAATAAGTACTACATTCTTTCCAACTGTTCTCCGCCTCTCATCTCAGTTTCTATTACCTAAATTTTAATGCAAAAAGCATTTTTTAATAATTATGTACTTATATTTCCCTTGCATTCCCTGTACACTAACTCTAAAATTTAAAAAGAGAAACTTTAAACTGCTATATAATCACATTTTTTTGTGTGTGTGGAATCAAGAAAAATGATTGAACAAATACAGAAAAAAAAATATCCTTGCTATTAAACATGTTTCTCAATAGAACATTTTGGTTTAACAGCAACCTCAAAGAAAAATCCTAAAGTGACAACATGGTGAAAACAAAACCGATATCATAAAATTCTCACTTATTTAACAAAAATCAGCAATCTGATAGATGATATAAACAAGTGGACTAATGGACAGACAATAAATAGAAAGGAAAAAAGAAGAAAGGGCATTTTGGTGATTCTCAACTGCATCTATCTCTAATCAATCTGAAAAGATGATAATGCCACCACATAATACTGGTTTACATAAATGTGAACAAACATGGTTTACATAAATGTGAACATGAAAAGACACATTCATTACAGAATGTTAGAATTATTTTAGAAAAGAATAAATTAACTCAATTTTATTTGAGAGCAATTTTATTTACTTAAATATGATTACAATAATATAATTGGAAATGGAAAGAATATAAGACCTTTTCTCAGAATTGATTGTTTTCCAGATAGTATATTTTTTGTACACACACACACACTTTTTTTTAAAGAATGACTATATTAGCGTTTCCATTACTGAACTACAATAAGTTGATTCATTGAATAACTTGCTCTTATAGAAAGAACACTATCCATGGACACAGAGAAAAATGTCTTATGTCACAAAACATTCAAGAACATCTGTACTTAGATTTAAAACAAGGGTATTTTTTAAATGCATCAAGACATACTTAATGATAAGTTGTCAAGTCCTAGTGACATAATTGGTATACCATAGACAATTATCTTTCTGTATGCTACATTGTAGTTTTCAGTGAATTCCTGATATTGAGAATGGTTGCAGATATGCAGCACACAGTTTGTTATTGGAGGTCTTTATGGGTTAAATGTCATGTCCCCCTAAAGCTCCTGTGTGAGACAATGCAAGAAGGTTTGGAGGAGAAGGTTATCACCTCACCGTAAACCAATCAATGAATGAAACCCTAATGGGATTAACTGAGTGGTAACTGGAGGCAGGTGGAGTGTGGCTGAAAGAAGTGGTTCATTGGGGATGGGGCTCTGGGGTATATATTTTGTATCTAGAGTCTCTTTCTGCTTTCGGATTACCATGTGAGCTGTTTTCCTCTGCCACACTTTCGCCATGAGGTTCAGCCTCACCTCAAGTCTCAAGGAATGGAGCCACCTTCTATGGACTAAGACCTTTGAAACCATGAGTCCCCAAATCAACTTTTCCTCCTCTACAATGATGCTGGTCAGAACTTTTAGTCACAACAACAAAAAGGTTGACTAAAACAGAGATACTGTAGAAACTGATCCCAAATGTGCTAGACAGAATGGTCCCCAAAGATATCCACGCCCTAATCCCTAGAACTTGGGATATGTTATATACATGACAAATGGGACTTTGCAGATGTGATTAAAGTTATAAGCCTTAAAATAGGACATTAAGAGTATCCTGGACTGTGAGTGGAATCACAAACTGTAGTAGAAGGAAAAGTCAGAGAGACTGGAAGGAAGAGATGACTTGAGAACATCCATGGTTTGAAGACAGATGGGGCAACACCAGGAAGAATGTGGGCTAAAGAACTGAGAGATTGCCCTCTGAGAGCCAGAAAGGAAACAGGGACTTCTGGCCTAATACTCCAGGGACTGCATTCCAGTAACAACCTGAAAGAGCTTGAAAGCAGATTCATCACCAGAGCTGTCAGCACAGAATATATCTCTGCTGATACCTGGATGCTGGCTCTGTGAGACTATAAACAGAGGGTCACATTAGCTCATGTTCTACCTACTTCTGGCTCACAAAAAATGTGAGGCAATAAATGAACATTGTTTCAAGTGACTATATTTGTGGTAATTTCTTATGATAGCAATAGAAAGCTAAAACAAAATGTTTCTTCTCTTCTTTGCAGAGGAAAACTATTTTATGTATTCTGCCACTGTTTGAACATACTTATTCTCCATAAAAAGTTCAACCTGAAAAAATTAAATGAATATTAAGAATGAATCCAAGTAAGATTCTTATTTCTGTTTTCACAAAACAAACTCTTGGATCAGAATGTATTCTGTATCCTTAAATGAAAAGCCTCTAACCTTCATGAGTCTGCCATATGCTCCATAACGTATTAGGAGATTTACAAACAACATTTTGTGTAAATGTCACAATGTTTCAAATAAACTTTACTACATTAAATTTGAGTTCATCTAACCACTAGAAACAGTAGTTTTCAAGAAAATTAGTTTGGAGAGCCTAAAAAGGTAGGTATATGTGACTCCTTTTCATGACAAAACCCCAAAATTTCTGAGTCTTCACAAGTGAAACTTTCAGACACCTAAATGATACTATTGATCAAGAAGAAGGTCAATAGCATTTGTTAAAATCATGCCATCTCTGTGGCTGCCACCTTAGTGGTGCTGTCCTGATTGCAGCTGACAGAGTCCCCATGCACTAACATCACTGCCACCCCTAAGCACACAAGGCTCTGTTGGAATTGAGCCTCTGCCTTCAGAAACCCTGCTTGGGTTGTTTTGTTGGACAAAGCTGGATCCTAACAAATGCTTTCTTTCTTCACCCTACTTTTTTCTTTTCTTGTCTGAACCCAAAGGAAGGCTACCTCTGTTGGGGAAGATTAAGAGAGGGACTGTAACTTTCCAGTGTCTTTCCATTTCTTCATATTATAACATAAAATACTTAGTTAAATCTGAAGATTCAGTCCTGTTTGTGATTTGCCTTGACTATGGATGTAGACCTTATTTACCCTGCCCAAATGAAGACTTAAGGCACAGAAAGAAATTCAGTAGGTTATCAGAACCTAAAGTTCTAACTTCAAATATCATAGCAATAATTTTTCTTTGTGCCTCAAGGTCTAGAGTAGGTTTCAGAGCTTTAACTTTCATGAAAGGACCTTATTTTGTTTATATTTTTAAAAACATTTTCAGTAAATTAAAGCAATTTTCAGTAAATTAAAAAAAAAAAAAAAACTTAAGCTTGAAATAGTACCTAGGAAAGATCAGTTAATCTCTTCCCATGCCAGTTTCCTCACCTGTAAATGGGATTGGTAATAATACTGTGCATTGATGGGGTGGTAGTTCAGACTAAACTTATTATGTATGTAAGTCCTTAGAACTATGGCTGTAGCTCAACAGGCTCCCAATACTAACTCTTATTTCTAGTTCTTATTTTAGTCACAACACAGAGTTCATGGTATAGATGTGTAGGGGGCGGGTCTAGAACATTGTAGTAAAGAAAATATGGTGAAAAGATAAATGTCAAATATTAAACTCTATATCTTGAAGAGCTTACACTGCATCTGACCAGAGGATGGAATAAGCAGAAATACACAAAAAAAAAATGAGCAATAGTGATACACAGGAATAATACCAACATTAAAATGTATGAAACAATAAATGATATGTAAATACCTGATGAAACTTAATTCCAAACCTGAATACAAATGTAGACAACATATCATATAGTAAAAATGGTACTAGAAGTTTCTAACAATAGATAACAATGTATTAACAAAAATGGGAAGTCAGTGTGGGCACAGAGCACATATACCCAAGTGTTTCACTTTTCTTCTTTACAGGTTGGAAAAAAAAATGGACCACTTATTTTATTGATTTTACTAAATAAGAGGATTTTGGTAATGCTTTTGTTTTAAAACAGGATTCACTAGTTTGGTTACAAATAATGTGTATTTCTTATATATCCTATAGAAGAGAAAAAACAAAGCAAAACAAGTGACAAATGAACAAAAAAGCCCAGTTTGGTAGCCAAGCCAAAAATGCAAAGCAACCTCAAGGAGAAAAAAAAAGAGAGAGAGAGAAAATAAAAATTAATTACATAAATTATTGCAAATATAATTTATGGTAATAATATGATAAATGAAAAGCATCATATAAGATTACATATTGTATTATGTGAATTTCGAGAAAAGCATCATGCCCCTGCTGTAAGAGATGATGAAGACCTACTTAAACAGAAATTTAAGTAATTGTAGATGCATCTCCTTGAAGATCTGCTGCAAAGTGCAAAAATTACTATAAGAACACAACTAAAAACTCAGGTCCATTGCAAAAAGTTGATATGTACTCAAACCTGCAAAGTATATGTCATACACTGTGTTGAAAGTTAACTCAAAGCAGATCAGGGAAAAACAAAACAAAACAAAACAAAACAAAACAAAACAAAAAAAAACCTCTCTTAGTTCTTCCTGCTCTTGTGTTTTAGATAAATCTCTTACAAAGAAGATTTTATAAATTAAGATACCAATCCATTGTGATCTCCATATTTTAGATTATATGTTCTGTGTTTAAGTTTATAATGATGAAGTACATTAAGATGCTGGTTCTGAACAAAGACATATATTTTTGTCTTTAATAAAGACTCAGTTAAAAAATTTCCCCAGAAAAAAGAAAAAATTTGTCCCCAAGTGTTTAATACTTCTTCCTGACTATCTTTGATTCTAAAATCTTAAATGCTTTAAGTGAAATGAATATGAGCTTTCAGTTATTCAGATGAATAAATTCTAGGGACCTGCTGTAAAACTTTGTGCACATAATTAATACTGTGTATGCTTAAAATTTTAAAACACTCATATAGTATTTTTATCACAATAACATAAGTAAAACTTGAATTTACATCTTGACTCTGAAACAAACTAGTAATATATAAACAGGAAACATATATATATATATAAACAGACTCCTCTGAAGGTTTTGTCTTGCTGTACAGAAAATGGAGTTAAAGGGATTGAACTGAACTCTTATGAAATAAAATAAATTATTTGAAAACCACAATTATTGTATTGATCAACAGATGCTCTCTTTCATTCTACTACACTGAGATCTTGGCTCTTACTCATTATCTGTCTTACTTCTGTCATTGACATACTTCTATCACTTGTCAGTGTAAATATTGGTTTAATCATCAGTCACCTCAAATAAGCTAAGTGTCCTTGAAGGAAGAGGCACTTTTCCTTTGTCTTCTTCATTTAAGCAAGCCAGAACAGTGCCACCAGGACAACCTCAGTGTTCATCTTTTGTGTTCCCTTGAACTGTATACACATGTATAAAATGTATTTTATCAAAGTATTCACACTGGGGGGGTATCTTCTGAAAACATGTAAGATATTGAAGGCAGGAATGTAGTATCTTGAAGACAGAGAATAGTCTCTGTAAGTCCCAGATGAAACCCGTCTTACGAGACCACTGTTTTATATTTCTGCCTTCAGACTGCACCCAGACCTGAAAGCTATGGTGAAAATGATGGGTACTTTCTCCCTCTTGTAGGGCTCATAGTCTGTCCCTTTTTCCAGGCGAAATATCTTCAAGCACCTAACAATTGCTAAGTGAAGATAAAATCAAACTCAGCTCTTGTGAGTAGTTTAGGGAGATATGGAAGCATAAGAAAATCTCTATACTGGGTGAAATTACATTACATTTGGAAGACAAAAAGGTACATAAATTGACACTGAGGAAAACAACAGTAAGAAGTTAAGACTTGTATTTTAAGTGATGAGGCTAAGAGTACAAGAATATGAAAGGTGAGGGAGGGAGATTAGAATTCATGCTTTTAAGACATGATAGGTTCAATAATTTATTTTCCAGATTAGTGTATTATTGTTTTTCTAATACAATATTTAAATAATACAAGGTGATTGCTAAAAATATGAAATGAAATTTTCCAGGGAAGATAATGTCATTGCTAACAAACACTGAGTGATTCTCATTTTCCATCAAGTTTGTGAAAACTGCTCTAGGTGAATGGAAGCCATGAAAAAATTATTATTTTGTTAAAGCTTAATTAAGAAATAATTAAGATCTCATAATATTCACCTGCATTAAGTGTACAGTGTCATGATCTTATTATATTTAGAGTTTTGTAATCATAAGACTACAACTTTGGAACATTTCCATTACCCCCAAATAATTCCCTTGTGTCCATTTTATTTACTTCACACATGCCCATCTCCAGCCACACCCAGTCATTCATCTATTTTTTGTCTTAATGCTCTCTCTTTTCTGGATACTTCATTAACATGGAATCGTACAATATGAGATCTTTTGTGGCTGTTTTCTTTCACTTAGCATGATGCTTTCTGTTTTATTTCTCTGTATACCAATCATTTGCTACTTGTTATTTCTGAATAGCATTTACTTGCACAGATACACAATATTTTGTTTTTCTTTTACCAGTTGAGGTATTTTTGTGCTGTTTCCATTTATTGTCTGTTATAAATAATGCTGCTATGAACATTTGTGAACAGGCTGTATGTGGACATATGCTTTTGTTTCTCTTGATTAGGTCTCTAGAAGTGGAGATTTATGCTTGTTTTCTTTTTTAAAGAAACTGCCAAGTTATTATTGACCATGGTTATATCATATCATATGCCAATTAGTAATGCACTGAAGTCCTAGATTCTCTACAACATCACTAACACTTGGTATTTCCTTTTGATTATAAATATTCTAGTGGGTGTGCTATGCAATCTCATTGTAGTTCCAATTTGAAATTTCTAATTAATATAGGTGTTGAGAATATTTTATGAGCTTATTGACATCCAGTTACTATCATTGGTAAAATGTATATCCAAATTGTTTACCCATTTTTAATTGGATTGTCTTCTTTTTATTGACTTGTGGGAATTCTTTATCAATTATGAATACAAGTCCTCATTCAGATTTATGATGAGAAAATATTTTCTAGTTGTACTTATATTTTCATGCTCTTAATGTGTTTTAAAGTATACATATATTTTTTAATTTGATGAAGCCTATCTTGCCAGTTTTTTTATTGACTATGCTTTCAGTGCCACATCTAAGAAAATTTTGTGTAATCCAAGGTCTCAAAGATTTTTCTCCTATTTTTCTTCTATAGTATGTATAATATCATTCCTGTATTTAGGGTATTTATTAATCATTTTTAAGATTGTTTTGGTTATTCTGGGTCCTTTGCCTTTTCATACACATTTCTATATCAACATATCCTTTCCTGAAAAAAAAAAAAAAAAAAAAAAAAAAGCCTGCTGACGTGTGCAAGTTCCCCTAGGCGTGATCCCCAGCACTGAAATCAATCAATCAATCAATCTAGTTCTCCAAAACATGAACACACATTTTCTCTCCATCTTTCTAGATCTTTTAAATTTCTCTTAATAATGTCCTCTAGCTTTTACTGTGCAAATCTTACACATATTTCATTATATTTGTTCTTAAATAGTTTATTATTTTTAATGACATTATGGATTGAACTGTTTTCTTAAGTTTATTTTTTGAGTGTTCTTTTGTACTTTATGGAAATATAATCATTTTTTTTATTCATCTATTATCCTTGACCACACACAACTCATTTATTAGTTATAGTGAGTTTTCTTTGTGAACTTGCAAGAATTTTAAGAAAGGGAGTATTATAATCAGATTTGCATTTTAAATAGATAATTCTGAAGCTATGAGGAGCGTGCATCTGAAGGAGAAAACACTACAAGAAAGGAGATAACTTTTCTACAGTGTCAGAACAGTTACTGACATCCAGAATCCAAGCTGGAATATATAAAAAAACAATGAGTCTATCAGAAAATAATATAAGAAAGAGAATATTTATTTTTTTCACAGAAATGGGTATGTTTATTCTAAGAAAATTATTTTAAGTGTCTTCAATTAATTACATTTATTGTACTTATTGAAGCTCATGAACTTCCGCTTCCAGCAGTGGCAGACTGTGAAATGTGGCTAAGGTCTACTGAGGAGGACAAGTAGAAGAGTTGGGCACTTTAAAAAATAATAATAATTCTCTTGTGAACTAAGCAAACACATAGTGGAGGTTGAGAGTTTGGGATCTAGGGAAAAGGATAAACTCAGGCATTTAGCACTGGTTTTTCCTTTCAGAGAAGCTGGCTCTGCACATTGGCAGCTTCGTGGGGCTAAAAAAGTAGGAATAGGGATTAGGTTCTGACAAGATGCAGTGGGCCTAATTAATCCTCCTCATTTGGAATTGAGACTCCTAAGGACTGTACCATAGAGGTCACAATAGCTGGAGGGTGGGTCTTCCCAGAAGTTATTTGGATTGAAAGTAATTGAGGATTAATACTTTCCCAGGCAACTGACCTAAACAAATAACTTTCTCTATGGAAGAAAATAATAATGTCCTAGAACTAAAGTGACTTCTGTTAACAAATGTGCAAATAAAATGACTGCCACAAAGTCAAAAATAACCATGCACAAGAGATGAGAAGACAGTAAGATTAAACAATACACAAGTAGATTAAAACAGAGTATAAGAGCTCCAGGTATTGAAGTTATTTGAAAGAATTAAAATAGCTCTGTTGACAGGGCTCAAGGTGATAAAAGACAAAATTACAAAGCAAAAAAAAAAAAAAAACAAATGGAAGTTGTAAAATTTAAAAGGATAACGATCACAACAAAGAACCAGATGTGTTCAATAACAGATTTGGTGCAGCAGACGAAATTAGTGAACCAAAAGGTAAATCTGAAAATAAAACTCTAAATTAATCATGTAGAGAAAAATGGATAGAAAATACAGAAGAAAGGGGAAGATGAAAAGAAGACAAAATGGAAGAACTAGAGTATGTTTTTTTGCATTCCAGCATGAGATGAAAGACAGAATGTGACAGCAGCAATATTTAAAGAAATGACTAAATATTTTCCCAAACTAATAAAAGACATGGAGTCAGAATGTCAATAATTCCTATGATCACTAAGGAGGAGAAATATGCAGTTTAGATACATCAAATTTACTTCTAAAAATAATCTTTAAAGCAGCCAAAAAGAAAAACAAAATGACAGTTTACCCTTAAAGAGGCAACAATTAAATTGACAATTTCCTTCTAACACTAAAAGTCAGAATAAAATGATGTGCTGAATGTCAAAAGAAAAAATACTGTTCACTTAAATTCAAAATCCAGTGCAAACATCCTTTAGGAATAAATGTGAAATAAAGATATTTTCTGAAAAATCTTAAGCGGAGAAAATTATTTATCTACAGACCTCTGCTAAAGAAAATATTGGCAGCTGTTTCTCAGTTGAAAGAAATAATGACACTGCTGGAAGACTTGAGATCCAAAAAGAATGATTAGTAATGTAGATGATAAATGTGTGAATGAATCTAAAGGAATACATACTACAAAAAAGCCAAAGTATTCACATATTCCACATAGGAAAATACATATTAAGAATTATACTCCGGGGCTGGGGATGTGGCTCAAGTGGTAGCATGCTTGCCTGGCATGCGTGTGGCCCGGGTTCAATCCTCAGCACCACATACAAACAAAGATGTTGTGTCCGCCGAAAACTAAAAAACAAATATTAAAAAAATTCTCTCTCTCTCTCTCTCTCTCTCTCTCTCTCTCTCTCTCTCTCTCTCTTTTAAAAAAGAAAAAAAAAAAAAAAGAATTATACTCCGTGCCTAGCATGGTGGTAGTGGTGTATGCTTATAATCCCAGCAGCTTGGGAGGCTGAGGCAGGAGGATCACAAGTTCAAAGCCAACCTCAGCAAAAGTGAGATGCTAAGCAACTCAGTTAGACCCTATCTCTATATAAAATACAAATTAGGGCTGGGTGTGTGGCTCAGTGGTCAAGTGCCCCTGAGTTCAATCTCCAGTACCGCCCCCCCCCAAAAAAAAACAAAAGAATTATACTTTGTGAAGATGCACATTGCAATTTTTAGGTTAACTATTGAAATAGTAGGAGTATAAAACTCTCAGAGTAATACAGGGAAAAGTGGAACTATGAAAACATATTTAATCAACTCAAAGAAAGCATAAACAAGTACTAAAAGGAATACAGGACAGGAAAATAGAAAAAAACGTTAGAAATATAAGTTAAGTCCAAGTAAACAAGATTGTCAGACCACATAGGACTACAATCCAGAAATTATTTGCTATTTGTAGAAAATATATTTAAGAACACAGACTTGTTGAAAGTATATGCATAAAATATTATGCAATGCAAACACTAATAAAAAACAAATTTGCCATAATATGATCACTACAGGTATGTAAATATAAGAGAATATACCTGTCAATGAAGGCAAAGGACACTTCATAATGATAGAAGATTCAATTGTCCATGAAATTATAAAAATGATGTCCCTGAATGAACAAAGAGCAGCCCCAAAACATATGCCAAAAATAAATTTTAAAAAATTGCAAGATCTAGAAAATATACAATCATAGTGGGTGACACTAAAACTTGTGATTATACAAACAAAAATCTCATTTAAAACAGCAAAAGAAGTTATACTTTTAGAAAATTAATTAAATTTACTGAAGAAGGCTACTAAAAGTTGTGATTTTAGAAGTCACATTTTTTCTGTACAAAGATACTGATTAGTTCGCTTTAGCCCAAGCAGCATAATCTTCTACTGAATATTTGTCCAGATTGAATATAGTTCAGAGGGCTGTATTCTGATGGCAGAATGGATCAAACAATTGGCTAACAAAATTTTCTAAATGATGTTTTTAATTTTACTTGTTTTCTACAGGTAAAATTAACAAACATCAAATAATCATGTTATTTGGGACTGATTTTATCTCCTTTGTGTTAGGAATAGATGATTAGGTAAATATTTATTATGAAAAACTTGAAAATAAATTTATTATTTTTAAAAACTAGCTCAATTAAATGATTATAAATTACCAACATATAAGTGTATCTTATAAAGTTTTACAAGAATAGATAGAAATTTTGATCCACAATATTACACATCTGAATGAAGTAGATTACCTAAAAGTGGACATAAAAAGAAAGCATTATAGGTAAGAATAACCCAGGAAAATTAGCTTACTTGTGTTACAAGGTAGGATCAAATTCTAATCACATACATTCCTGAACAATTCTTCTTATTAACATGAAGGTTAACATAGGCTTAGAGGGTAAAGGAACTCTTCAAGCAGAAATCTTGTCTTGGCAAATACCATAGGAATATTAATAACGGTCATTCTTTATACCTGCCTTTGAAGGTATAACAGGTTTTACCTGAGGCCACTTGTCTTCCAAAGGGGAGAGAAGAAGGGACCAGACCCAGAGCAAGAAAACTGACCTTCTAACCACAGCACATATTCCAAGTTCCAAGGTTAAGGATCTCACCTTTTTAGAAGGCAAAAATGATTTTAAATTTTCATTATTGGAGAAATTTGTCTTAATTCAAGGTCCAAGGAAGAAATTATCAATCATTCAAAATCTTCTCAATAAATTCTATCACATTTGGAAGATATTAATAGATCTTTAAAGCCTAAGTTAAAGGATAGTTTAAAAAATCAAGCTGTATGTACCTTTGGTCTATTAATCTTCACTTAAATTAACTAAATTTTATGACAATTGACTAATTGGACAACAAATATTAAGGGTCCACTAAGGGCCAAGCAGCAAAAGCTAGTAGAGGGTCACTCTTTTGTAAACAACCTGTGACTAAATTGCAGAGATCAATGCAAAAATTTACACTATAATTAGTTATGGAATGAGAGTCATGTTTACAAAGAAGATAACCACAATCATAATTCAAACCCTTTTTTCACAAACTGGGACACTGTGATAGATCATAGTTGCTATACAGCCTTAAGTCATAAAACCCTCAAGAGAATCATTCAGGAATAATAGTGTGAATTTTGATGTCCCTGTTATTTAATTTAGAATTTCTTCAAAGATGAAGAGAAAGAGAGAGAGAGAGATTGAGAGAAAGATAGAGAATCCTATGCTTGCTAACATTAAGAACATCATATTAGACTATAAATTTTAGTAGAAAAATAAATTCAGGATAGAAATTCATCTTAACAATATTAATGGCTATTGTTGTCTTTTTCCCTGAGATAATGAAAAAGAGCAATCAAAAAACACAAACAAAAGAAAAGAGAGCGAGAGAGAGAAGTTGAAGGAGGAAAGGAGAGAGAAAAAAAGGAGGAGGAACAGAAAATGAAGAAAAAGAAAGAAAGAAAGAAAATCAGAAATTAAAGCATAAATTACTTCAAAGAGAAAACCTAATAAAAACATTCTGTCTTTATTTTTGCCCTTCCACAAAATGAATATCAGATAGATCTAGGAAATAGTGGCAACAGAAATATAAGCCATGTAACTACTAATACCATTTTTTAAATGAAAACTGGCTTAATTTAGGAAATAAATTTCATAGTCAAAGTGCATTAAAAAATGTAAAAAGAAATAGAATTTGAGTCCAAAAATGTTGGGCTAATATCCTGTATTAAAAGTCATTTACATTCTGATCCCCATTGCTCAGACTAAAATATTCAAAATTCCAGTACCATCTCTTGATATAAACTCCCCCTTTATTCTAAAACGATATTGAGATACAATGTTAATGCCAGTCTTGTAGATGGAAGGACTTCAGTGTTGAAGACACCTTGGCCAATGAGGCTCCATAAATTGTATTTGTTTTCTTGTTTTACCAAGATTTTTTATTATATGCTAACTTTTTTCTTTGACTGAATGACTTACCAATTAATAAACAAAGAGTAAATATCTGGAGAATGTGTTCAACAATTAAAAGAGTGATCTTTGTTTTTATCTATTTAGTGTTTTTTTTTTGGAACATCAATGAAATGCAGATACTGTTATAGGCAATGCAGCTGTCAAACTGAAAAGAAACACTGGGCTTCACATAATATAGGAACCACTGTAGGGAAAAAAGAAAACTAAGGAAGTCAGAGAAATAAATCAAATAGTTTTATATGGTTGCAAATTCTACAGATTAAAAAAAAATCAGAAGAGGGATTGGGTGTGATAGGGAGGGAATTGCTACAATTTTATAATTTTAAATAGGGTGATATACATGGTCCCCCTGAGAGGATGATGTCTGAGTAAAGACCTGAGGGAGTTAAGAGAGAAAGTTTATGGTTATATAGAGGACAACTTTTTTTCAAGCACAGAAATAGCCAGTGCAATGTCCCTAAGGCAGTATAATGTCTGACATGTTGATTGGTCATGTAGAATGAATGAGGTGGAAAATTGCAGATGATTTCAGATAGGAAAGGGGAAGGTACAAATGTCAATGTTATAATCCCAGCTTCATCTAAAGACCTGAGCTTTGAGATTGAAGTGGGAAAATATTTCAGGGACTTAAGCAGATATGAGACAAAATTTGACTTATTTTTATTTCCCTGAATTAGAATGATAGTGTAGAAGGACAAAAGCAAAACAGTTGAGAAAATCCCATATGATTCAGGTAAGAGATGGTGACCTACTGGTATGGAGTCGTAGAGACGGTTATACTGGTTCAGTTTTATATACTCTTGGAAGATCAAACTGAGAGACTTTGCTTCTAGATTGAATACAGAATATGAAAAAAAGTAAAACACTGAGTTTCTTCCTAAGCCAATGAGGTTGACATTGCTAGTAATTGAGATGTAGACAACTAAGATCATGAACTTGGTTTTGAACAAACATGTTAAATTTCTACATTTAATAATAAGAAAAATCTGAAAGTCAGGGGAAATGTCTGCATTAGAGATAAAAATTCTGGAGTCATCCACATTAAATGATATTTAATTCCAGAAGAGAGAGAAGATTATCAGCAATGTCAGCAGAGGCAGAAAGAGGAAGACCACGGGAACTGTACCTGGAAATAAATGATCCTTGATATGACAAGAAGATGAGAAGTTACCATCAATGAATATGGAGGCGTGAGCAGAAAGGCAGAAGAAAAGACAGGCAAGAGAGTTGTCCCTCAGCCAATTGAAGAAAGTATGTCAAGAAAGAGAGACTCACTGTGTCTAACACTGCTGATAAATTAAGCAGAAATGAAGACTGAAAATTGTCCTTTGTTCTTAGCAACACAGAGATTGGTGACCATATTCACAAGAGCAGTTTAGATGAAGTGAATGGAGTGAATGCCTGGCTAGAATAGATTCAAGAGTAACTGGGAAGAGAGAAATGATAAATAGAAAGTTTAGGCAATTTTTACACAATCTATTGCTATAAGATAAAAGATAAAATGGGATAGTTAGTAGCTTGGTACAGTGGGAGTGTTAATAGATTTTTTAAAAATATGAGATAAATATAGGAACATATTTTAATGCTGCTGGTTATAGTCTAGTAGAGATGGAAACATTCATGATGCAAAAAGAATAATTCAAAGGTTTTGTCCTGGAAAAGCAAGAGGCAATGGGACCCAGAACTCAGGGAGAAAGCTGGTCTTTTCCCAGAACATAGACAGTTCATCACAGTGGAGAATAAGAGATAATAAAATCACCAAAAAACAAAACAAAACACACAAACCTGTCTGTTGTAAAAATAATTCACAAATAAATTTGATATTCAGTAGAATTGGGGCAGTACCTTCTTGCCTCTACATATTTCTAGGAGCCATAATTTGAACCAAATCTTAAGACAAAAAAAAAAACAAACCCAGAGATATTAGCCACACTATAAGAATAGAGTCTGACACAAAGCAGACCCAGAAATGACTGTTTAATAAATAGTAATTGTTTATTAAATGTTTATAACTAAATTAATAAAGTTAAAAGTATACCTTTATAATAACTTAAAATTTGCAAAATCATGCAACAGATTAGAGGGAACTAGAATTTCATGTTTTATCCAATCAATAAATGGGCAAAGGAACTGAACAGACATTTCACAGAAGAACAAATACAATCGATCAATATCTCTGGCAATTAAGAGAAATGCAAATAAATCTACACAGATAGATTCTATCTCACTCCAGTCAGAATAGCAATCATCAAGAATACAAGCAACAATAATATTGTAAAGGATATGGGGAAAAAAGTACACTCATACATTGCTTGGTGTGACTGCAACCACTCTGGAAAGCAGTATGGAGATTCTTAAAAACCTAGGAATGGAACCACCATTTGACACAGTCACCCCATTCCTAGGGTTATACCCATAGGACTTAAAATCAGTATACTACAGTTACACAGACACATCAATGTTTATAGCAGCTCAATTCACAATAGCTAAACTGTGGAACCAACCAAGGTGCCCTTCAGCAGATGAATGGATAAAGAAACTGTGGTATATATGCACAATGGAATATTACTCAGCCTTAAATAAGAATGAGATTATGACATTTGCCTGTAAATGAATGGAACTGAAGAATAATATGCTAAGCAAACTAAGCCAATCCCAAAGAACCAATAGTGAATGTTTTCTCTGATATGCAGAGGATAATTCACAATAAGGTGGGGGTAGGGAGAATAAAGGGGAGTGAAAGGATGGGAGGGGGCATGGAAGTAGGAATGATAGTAGAATGTATCAGACATTATTACCCTATGTGCATATATGATTACATGACCTGTGTAAATTTACATTATGTACAACCAGACAAATGAAAAGTTATACTCTGTTTATATATGATGAGTCAAAATGCATTCTATTGTTATGTATAACTAATTAGAACAAATAAAAAATACTAAAACAATAGAATTCCATGTTTTATACAAAAGTAATTATCTTAGAAATTCAATGATTTTGCAGTGTCATAAGTTAGTAAAGTTAAAACTGAATCTAGGTACTATGTATTCTAGTTAATACTTTTTCATGTAACTCATACTCTCTTGCTTATGTAATTAATTGTCTATAAAGTATGCTCAGTACAAAAAAGACAAATTCATAGTGGCATATATATCAGAATTTGAGACCCTTGAATAATTACATGCAGTACATTTATGTTAACTCTGATAAGCATTTAACGTCTCCTTTGTAATAAATTTGTTTATCTTACTAGAATTCATAAGTTGTCTTGAGAAACGCTGTCAATAGCTCAGGTTTCCTAAAGTCCTAAAGGGTTCCAGATAATTTTTTTTTCTTTTTCTTTCTTTTTTTTTTTTTTTTTTTTTTTTTTGGTATGGGGGATTGACCAAAGACACTCAACCATTGAAAAACCTCACCAACCTTTTTTTTTTCCTTATTTTTTATTTTAAGACAGGGTCTCACTAAGTTGCTTTTGGCCTTGATATGTTGCTGAGGCTGGCCTTGAACTTGTAATTTTTCTACCTCAGTCTCCTGAGCCACTGAGGTTACAGGTATGCACCACCAAGCCTGGTCCAGAGAAGACTACTACTTCTTTTAATCAAGATGAACATCATGAGGTAAAAGAGATGACTCAGCAAAAACAAAAGCATGCCTTTAATAGAATCATCATAAACACCACCTACTAACTATGTTGTGTTGAACAAGTTACTTTTTATCTCTGTGACTTGTTTTTATCATCTGTGCCCTGGAAATAATAGAAACAACCTCATTGGACTTGCTTTGATTAAATTGAGGTGATGCCTCTAACCAATTTCCTAAGTGATCTAGAATCAGTTCTGATTCCCTCAGGTAAAGAAATAAGGGGGGAGAAATGAATTACAGTAGAGGGGGTAGAGAGAGAAGAGGGGAGGGGAGGGGGGAGGGGGGATAGTAGAGGATAGGAAAGGCAGCAGAATACAACAGACACCAGAATGGCAATATGTAAATCAATGGTTCTGCAACTGATGTGATTCTGCAATCTGTATATGGGGTAAAAATGGGAGCTCATATCCCACTTGAATCAAAGTGTGAAATATGATATATCAAGAACTATGTAATGTTTTGAACAACCTACAATAAAAATTAATTTAAAAAAAAAAAAAGAAATGAGTCCCAAATAAAATTTCAGACAGATACCTTATCTTTTCTACTATGCTTATGAAATAAATCATTTGTCCTTTTGTTTTGGAATTTAAAAGTCTATCCTAATGATTTCAGAGTTCTAGTTCGATTACAAGATAGTGAAATCTACCAAGCTCTGAGTTCCTAGCTCACCTAAACTCATCCTTCCACCCCTGGCCTGATACACATACATTCAATTCAGGTTTGCTTCAAGTTCTGATGTCTGCATTTACATGATGGTCACTCTTTACTCTGATAACCCCCACTCACAACTGTTTCTGACTCCTCCGGACTCAGTTTCAGAGAAAGGGAAGCTGGGGGAGAAAACTACAATGATATGTGGCTGACGCACGTGTCACCCTTGGTCTTGGTTTTCTGGATGGCAGAGGTTTAATCAATGACCTTCCTCCTGGGTGTATTGGTAACTTACACAGAGAACCTATCTATAGGTTGTTCCCAGGTTCACTTGACTTATTCTCATTCTCATCTCCAGAATTAGTCCTCGACTCTGCTAATCCTGATTCCCCATATGGGAAACTAGGCATCGGACAATATACTTGCTTCTGAGTTTAAGATGGCCTTAAGAAAGTCTCCTTTTTGATCTTTAAAAATTGCCAATATTTATTTTGACATTGGAGGACTTGAAGCTTGACTGCCATGAACTCTTCAGTCTGCTGTAGAGGTAGGAGAATCTTCAGTCACTGCTACTGCTATTAGTCTTCAGACTCTGTATCCTTCAACCTCAGGAGGAAACATCAAACTCTAAATGGTTGCCCTGAAGCCACTTTCACATGGCTTAGTAGAATGGAAATCAACCCATGCCCTATAGATGGTGTAGCTCTCCAAGAGCTTTCCAAATTAATTCTGTCCCTATTGTAGCTTCTCCATCTCAGTCTTAAGATGGTGTTTGATATAATGCTAGATTTACTAGTTGGACTATGTTTAAGTATAGCCTGAAAATGAGGCTGTGCACCTCACTGATTTAGTTTTACCTCAAACACAGAGAAATGCTCCCATTTTAACATCTAGATGAATACATAAACATTGGTTGGCATAGTGAGAGTGTTCAGATATGATTAGTCTTAGCTTTACTATTTAACATTTAAGGATTAGCTAGATGAGGAGTTTCCCACAGGAAAGAATTCAGAGTAAAAAGTTGGAATGATTTAAGAACCACAACAGGGGGGTGTCATGAGAGTTAAAAAGATAGGGATTTTTTTTTCTTTTTCTTTTTTTTTTTAGTAGAAAGGAGTAATTGTTGTGTCAAATTAAACCTACTGCAATTATCCATTGGTCATTGGTGATGGTAAACATTTTGAAAAGGATATGAGAGACTTCCCAATCTGGAAGTGGAGAATTTGGAAAACATTTAGAAGAAATGTTTTTTTTTTAAATAAAGTTTTTTTTAAAATAAAAAAGATAAATTGAAAAACTTCCAAAATCTGATAAAGATTGAGGAGAGCATGGGCTTTTGTCACTCTCAATATGTGCTAATACTCATTATTACCAATAAAATTGTACAGTTAAGGTTGGCTAGAAATAATGATGATAAAATATGGTAATAACAACTATAACAATAGTTACATTTAGCATTTATCCAGCATATGCTATCTATATTATCTGTGAGACATTGAACTGATCATTGGATATTTTCTAACTCATTTATTTCTCATAATGTTCCTATGAGGCAGTTTCTATCACTATTTGAATCAAATATTTAATCAAGGTTATTGAGCTGCAAGTAGCAAGCCAGAGAGAGACTCAGGCTCTTTGCCTAAAGAGTAAAACTTTAACGTAGAATCTGTCACTCTTTGTCAATTTCACCTAAATAGTTTGCATTTTAAAATATGAAAAGATAAACATATTCCTCTCCTCAAGCAGCCTCCTTTAAACCCTCATCAAAGTATACATGGGCACATCTCAACTTACATTTAAAATAGTTTTTGAAACATTAATTTTTTAAAAATTTTTTAGTTGTAGATGGACACAATACCTTTATTTATTTATTTTTATGTGGTGCTGAGGATAGAACCCAGTGCCTCACCTGTACTAGGCAAGTGCTCTACCACTGAGCCACAACCCCAGCCCAACACACACACACACACACACACACACACACACACATTCTTGCATCCAATCCTAAGAGTAGACAGTATCCCCTCTTTCCAATTAAGGAAATTAGAGTTTCCAGAAATTCAAAGAACTTACCACTGATTTCTCAGCCAACAAGTAAAAGAACTCCATTGCAAATACCCATCTTCTAACTCAAGTCCAAAGCCTTGAGCCATTCTGTAGATTATTAGTCCCTGCTTCTTTCTCTTCAATATCCCTTATATTTCTATTTTGTTTTCTAGCTCCCTGGTTCAACTTCCTCTTTCAAACCTCCATTCTTTACAACAAAATTATTATCATCATAAGTTTTCCCTAACACAATAATGACTCAACAGTCTCTGGTTTCATCTGTGGTAGTTCCATTGCAAGAAGGTCCTGCTGCTTCACACCACCCTCCCTCCTCCCCCCACCCCCCACCCCCGTACCTATGTGTCTATACCCTTTAACATGGAATTTTGAATTGTTTTCCACACTATCTCTGGGCTTGGTCAGGGGGACTTGCTAAAAAGAACTCAAATAGAAGCTTAAAAAACACTTCCTTACTTCTTCTTTGCTCTTCCTCCTCTGCCTTGACCATATAAGAACCTGCCACACTAACTTATTGCTGGACTAAACACAAGGCATAGAGCTGAGTGGCCCTAATCAGGCCAGCCAAAACCATCCGGAAGCAGACAAAACGCAGATGACATAGAGCTGATAAAAGCCAACCTTGTGGTAGTCAGTGGCAGAAGTTAGCTCAGCCAAGATGAGCCAATTCAGGTTGATCAGCCAACTTCCACAAATCCATATTTTTATAAGTCACTGAGATTTTTGTGTTGTTTGTTACATAGTATTATTTAAACACCAGATAACTAATATGTGAATATTACATAATCCATCCAAAATCAAAACAACAGAATAATGTTTCTTCATAAAAATCTTATATGGTCACCAATTCATTCAAAATTTTACAGATTATCCTATATGCCAAATCCTATCCTTATCTCTCTCTCTACATATGAATAGCTCGCACTCTCATCCTGCTATAGAAAACCTCATTTTTATAGTACAACCTTCCATCAAGCAAATCTTTTGGTTATTTTCCCTATGTAGTTCCTATTTAGTCTTTAAAACAAAATAAGACTACTCATTCTTCTTTGTTCAGTTTGGGACCTCAAGCCTAGCCTCAAACATAGCATAGTTTGAATGTCAGTTCCCCTGTGTCCTTCAGCAAGTTTCTGTCTGCATAGCTTTACTTCCTTACATAGAATATTTGCTGATCTTTTCCAATATTAAAAAAAATACCTCTCTAATACCACTTCCCACATAAGCCTTCTGCAATTAATCATATCACTTTCATAGGCCAGATACTTTCAGTACTTCTATAATCTTCCAATTCACCTACATTTTTTAAGTAACTCTATTTTCTATGCTTTCTTGGAGTCACACTATGCTACTTTTCCCCATTCCTTTCTAATCAGGTGTAAACCATTCAGTCATACACAGGAGACCCTCAATATATACTAAACAAAGTGACAGAAAGAATTGTTAAAATTTTATATATGAAGATTTTGCAATAGGAAACACAGGCCCCTTATCTCTCCTATAAATATTTCTAACAAGTATGTTAATAACTGACAAATATTTGCTATTTTCAAAAGTGACTAAGTCATTTATTTTTTCAATATTCATGTAAATTATCATAACGCTTTATAATATATAGATGTAGGAATAAGTTAATCTTTTGATATTCTGGATAAAATAAATGCAAGCATTTAATGTTTAATGCTTTATAAATTAATTAAATATTACTTTTATCATTTTTTTGAATCATCATAAACCGCCCTGTGAGGTATTAGTATTAAGCCCTTTTTGTAGCATGGATATCAGAAGTCCTGACTCAGGTAGGTGACATGTGATAGAGGAACAATATAAACTAAACCTTTCTATTTCTAGTTTTATATGTGTTTCTATATCACAATGCATATATTTAGTTCCATTTTTACCTGAAAAGCCCTCACTATGGGCCTGGTACTCTTGAGGTGCCGAGGGTTATGGATGACTGAGATATGATCCTGTTCTCCAGGAATTTAGAGTTTAGGCTGAGAACAGGTACATAAGCAGATAATTTAATTAAATGTGATGAATGATAGGGGTAGGTAAGACAGGAATGAAATTGGGATTCAGAAAAATAATTCCTGGGGAAGATCAAATCTTAGCTAGGATGAGAAACTAGCTAAACAAAGGCACTGGGGAGGAACATCATAGACACAGAGATGAATATTCATGAAGGGAGAAGACTGGCACAGCCTGGAGTCTATGGGGTACTACAAACAGTACTCTTCAGCACACAATGTGTCATATTTACAAAAGGGGAGGGTTAAGAGATGGAGTAAAGAAGTTTAAGGCTAGGTCAGCATTGTGGTGGTGGCTCACACCTGTAATTCCAGCAGCTCCAGAGACTGAGGCAGGAGGCTCTGGAGTTCAAAGCCAGCCTCAGCAAAAGTGAGGTGCTAAGCAACTCAGTGAGATCCTGTCTCTAAATAAAACACAACATAAGCCTGGGATGTGGTTCAATGGTCGGTCAAGTCCCCCTGCATTCAATCCCTGGTACCGAAAGTAAATACATAAATAAGTAAAAAAAGAAAAAAGAGGTTCAAGGCCAGATGCTGAAGGAATAGCAAAGAATTGAGGGATGTGACAATTATTTAAGAGGTTAAGGAATCTCAGGTAAATGGGTAGGGAATTAGGGCAAAGACAGTGGAAAGTGGAAGGCACAGGATGGCAGAATTGGGGGCACATTGAACGTGAGGGTCTGTGAACCATTAAAATGTATCTGCACATTTAAAAGATGAATAATGGAGTGTATAGCTTAGAAACATTGGGCCTGGAGATGTGGAATGACCATTGCTCTTAAACACAGAGACATCCAAACACATAAAGAAACATTGAACACTGGCTACAAAACAACTTGCATGCTGAGGATTGTTAAAATTATTGGTGTCTTTCTTCATAAAGGAATAACAGGACAGGAAGTAACTTAAAGCAGAGCTCCAAATCACTAACATCAGCAAACATTTAACGGGCTATTTAAAAATTTTGTCTCTGCTTTCATTTCTGTTTGCTAAAATTGTTTTCTTTTTAATGCTACTCTACTAGATTTCAATTTTATATGTTTCTGCCTCAAACCCCAAATATATAGTAGTCATTTTTCCTTCAGTTAAGTGTAAACTATAATGCCACCGAACAGTTCAGGTGTATTGCTTGCAAAATATTATACAGCATTCAAAGGTACCAATGAATGAGGAATATTTCTTGATTACTTGCAGAAAATATATCCCTCATGGTACAAATTAGGTTACTAAATATTTTGGTGTTTTAAAAAGTGATAGGGTCATCACTGTCTTTAAGGACCTGTGGATTTCTAGGAATATTTATAGTAGTAGAATACAAATCAATGTTGAAAATTATGTGACAAAGTATATGTAAACTATATTGGAATCATAGCCATCTAAATATCAAAGCTAAAATCTCTAACGTACAATTCTAAAACTCATATACTCTGAGAACTATATTTTATCTGTACGTATATAGCAAACTTCATTAATGGCAAAACCAGATCTGTGCTAACATGAGACTATTTCTTGTGTCTATTTTTCCCATGAAGTAGAAATATTCAAAGGATTCTCTTCAGAAATAAGTGTATATAAATATGTTTTCCCATAACCCTTCTGGGGAAAATTTCATAATATACATTTATATACATGCAGAAATGAGGAAAATTCGGAACTCCAAAACACAACTTACAAGTAGTTTAAATAACAAAGTGTGTATTAATATAAAAAATCAAAAATTACATTATAGATGGCATTATAATCTAAATATTTAATTCAGCTGAGTAGATAGGATAGTTTTCATTCTTGTAATTTTGAGTAAACATTGAGTCACACAAGGTAGTTCTTTGTGAAAATATTTTTCAGTTTTTTTTCCTTTTTTCCCCCCAAAGCATCCTGTCTTAATACTTCATTTTTATAACAAACTTATGAAATCGTCACATTTTTTATGAAAGGGGCAAAAATTTAAAAACTCAAATTATTCTTAGAATCCCAACAGGGTTGGGACTGAAGTCAAAAAATTAGGTTTATGGGGCTGAAGTTGTAGCTCAATGATAGAGCGCTTGCCTTGTATGTGTGAGGCACTGTGTTCTATTCCCAGCACCACATATAAATAAGCAAATAAAATAAAGGTCCATCAACAACTAAATTTTTTTTTAAATTTAGGCTTAAGTAAAATATAGAAAGACAAAGGCAGGAAGGATATATGCTGAATCTTACAAATGAGATTGAATTATTGACTTCCAAGAGAGTGTGGGGGAAATGGGAATACTCTACAGAATTTATGCAATTTGACTAAAAATGTTAGTTGATTGCTACCCCAGTACATATTGAAGTTATATTGAACTTGTGCCAAATATACAATTGTAGGTTTCTTTAATGAAACACTGTATCCAAAAGACAAATGACTACCATTTTATCCTTGACACAGAAGATGAAGAATAGTGTGATTGGTAACAGGACCCCACTTTAACAATAACAATATCCAATTCAAAACTCCTAGAGTTAGGAGCATGATGCTGATAGTTCTAGAAATTCCCTTATAAAGAACAATTGCAAAGACTAAAATTTGTACCTTGAAAATTTCATTCTTGGAGAAGGTTGGATAATTGCCTTTTGAAACAAATTAATACATTCTGTGTGATTAAATAAACCAGTCTTTTCAACAGGTGAGAGTTATTTGAAACATTACTTCATCTCAACACACACACACAAAAAAATGAACCGAAAATGTTAAGGACTGAAAAAGGAGTTATTCACATGGGTCTTAGTTATTCCAAGTATGGTGAGACAGAGGGGTTTTGGTATCCTTTCTAATCTGAGAGTCATAAATATCTCAATATAACACTGCAAGTTACTAATATAGCAGGGTTTAGAAATTAATCAACTTTAATTGTATAGTTTTCAATATTTCTGAAAAGACATGTGCTAGTATCATAAATTCATGGAGAACAGTCAACTCTTTAATGTTCACTATATTGTCTTTTAAGTAGAAGGCAAATCAAACATGTAATTGGAAAAAAATTGTAGTGGTGGTGACTATTAAAAATCTGAACGACATCCTATTTTTCCTCATACCTAAAAGAAGCAAAATTATACAATTCTTCAGTAAATAAATTGACCCTTATCATTAACTCTGCATATAGATAAGTTTTCAACCACCAAAATTTCTTAGTTTTTTTCTATAAAATAAAAAGACTGACAGAAACATATTTAAAAATAACAATGTAACAATATTAAATTTGTGTAAATAATGAATTTTGTCTTTTCTCAATTTTCAAAATCTTTTTAAAATAAGAAAAAAGTAGTTGAAGTTTTCTGTTGTTGTTGTTGTTGTTGTTTGTTTTGGTGGGAGTAGAGATCAAGCCCAGCCTTGTGCATGTTAGACCAGCACTCTACCATTGGGCTTCAGCCTCAACCCCCCAGTTGAAGATTTTTTTGAAAGGAAAAGGCAATATATCAATAATTCTAATACAGCAGGTATTAGGCATTTTAAAAGAAAGACAGATAAAACAATAATTCAACAGTAGACTTGAAAAATACTACCAAGAAAGACCACATTACTAAAAATTAAAAATAGATATTTCTAAACATCACAATTGTGTTTAAAATGCAAGAAAGATAAAACTGTCTTCACGATCAGGCAATTAAAAACTAATCAACAAGTGGTTTTGTACCTCTACCAAAACAAACAGATAAGATTGTCAAGAAAGAGACCAGATGGGAACTCAAGTTTCACACATCCCCTCCTCATCAATATTCCATGATTTTGTTTGATGCAAGGTTTCATATAAATTAATTCTTTATTCTTAAATATTTCCTCCCCAAAAAATCATTTTATATATAATAAGTGGAAAAGTAAGAATAGGAATAAAGCAAATCTTTTAGAAACCCTATCCCATTTTCAATTCCAACAGGAAGGACAAATGGCACTATAAGCATACCTGTGGCAGGGCTGAATTTAGCTGTCTCTGGAGCGAGTCTCTGTCATAGATGACATCCTGAAGCCTTTGCTGAGCAAGTGAGAGGCTTTCCTGGGTCTCGCGGAGGGTGTCCAGCAGACGATCTCTTTCATCTAGCATATTCACCATCAGCTGCTCAAAATGGGAGTCTGAGTCCGAGCCACTGCTTTGGGACCCCCTTTGGCTCATTGGGGTGTCCTCATTAATCGTGGGCATCACTTCACACATCATTGCTTAAAGAAAGTAAAGGGGAATCTTGGTAAAGAAGTGATTCCAATAATGCCTCCTGGTTATCATCACACTATACTCTTGGCAGCTCATTAGCTTCACTACCTTTCCTTCCCCCTACTCATTGCCCCAACTCCAAACCAAGCTAAATGTTGTGCAGTCAGTGAAATAGGATCCATTCATTTCCTCCAATCCACATGCTTTTTTTTTTTTTTTTTTTTGGTGTGTGTGTGTGTGTGTGTGTGTGTGTGGTGCTGGGGATTGAACCCAGGGCCTTGTACATGCAAGGCAAGCTCTCTACCAACTGAGCTATATTCCTAGCCCCTACTTTCTCTTTCGCAATGTCCCACCAACAAAATACATCTTGGTTTCCCCTCTTCCTCTGTTTTCATTTTCTCGATTTATCCCACTCTAATTCAATTTACAGAAACATGTTATTTCAATTATATGTCATCACCTTTCACTTCCTGCAAGTTTACAAATCTTTTACAGTGAGTACCTCTATGTTATTTGTTATTATATTGTCAACAGAAAGCACAGTGTCTGGCACTTAATGAACAGAAAGTAATGATTTTTTGAATGACTTAGGTAATTGAGTGAATCAATATTCACCTTTCATTTAGAAAATCCAAAATATTTGAGTATTAATTTTATATAATGAGCAGCTTTTTCCTCATCTTTTCAACAGATGTTCTCACATCAACTACTTTAAATCTTTTTGACCTTACAACTTTCATTTTATTATTTTTATGTGCTTTCCTCCTGAATTCTTAACAGAAGTCTATGCTGAGCTAATAGGTGACACTGACTGTATTACACATAAACTTTATGAAATAGGCTGAGTGCATAAATCTGTTTTGATTATTATACTACTAATTACACTTAATATTCCTTTGTTTCCTGTTAGTTGCATTGTCTGGTTTCCACCCAAGCAATACAAACGAACACTTGCAAATATTCCACAAAACAGATGTGGTAAATTACATTAGCTAATATAGTAACATCACATCTCGGCTGATAATCACAAGCTCCCAGTCATGAAATAAATGAACTGTTTGAAATATTTTTAAATCATTTATTAATTTAATTTAAAATAGACCACACAGAAAAGGAAATGCAAAATTGTCCTATTCTGTTGCATCTTAAAAAATAAAAGTCATCACATTTTGTCTTTTATCCTCTATCATCTGTTTAAAAAAAAAGTCCAACTCATCTCAATTTCAGTTTTTGTACAAAGGCCAGGAGCTATTAATTAGAGGGCTTGGTTTTGCAGAAGGCTGATGTGGAGAAAGGCTGGTTTGGCTGTTGATCCTGGAGCATTCTTTGGTTTTATGATGCAAGGTTAATTTATTTTTCTGACTACATATTCATATGCTGGGGGAAAACATTTCTGGTGATATTCTCAAATAAAATATCAATATTTACAATTCAGTAGTTAATTACTTTTATATAATTCTTCATATGAATTGGGTTATTGATTAGAAGAGTTTGGTTATTTGTGAATGACTTAGGGACCACTGAGAACCAAGAGAATATTTTTAAAAAGGAAATCATTTTTGTGACCGATAACTTAGGTAAAATATTAAGAAATTGGCAAATTTTAGGATACTTCAAAATGCCTTAAAATTTTGCTCATTACTCAAAACACTGAGCTAAAATAAATACAGATTTTACATATAGAACAAATTTACAGTCGCTCACTCACTCACTCATACGTTTACTCCTTTAGTTAGCAACTTAATACAAAAAACACAAACAATTTGCATTTTCATCAATTTGATTTTCATTCAAAAACTATAACAAAGATGGAAAAAATTTTAACTGCTATAAACAATCTTTACATAATTGACAAGGAATTAGAAAACAAAATCAATAAAATTCTAACATGTGTGCTTATTTAGAACAATTAGTTCACATGCCATGTGTGAAATCAACACACTGTACAGTTGTGTCATTCTGAGAATCCTATGTTTAACGTTTAAGGTTGAAACAAAGTATGGGAAAAGAAATGATAGTACTGTGACAATTTGTGCCAAAACACTAATAGAGTTTAAATTTTAACCTTAGCATTCTTAAGTCATTATTTTATGTCGAATCCTTCTTAAAAGTAAACTATAAGCCCCTCTCCACTTTGGATTACTTAGAAAAACTTTAAATTTCAAGGGAAAATATAACTGTCGTGATTGCCCCCAGAACAATTTTCACCTGAATGTAATTTCCTAATTCTACACAACCTCTTGTGGTACCATGGGATATTAGACATTCATAGATTTTAGGTTCTTAGATCAGCATAAAAGGTAGTCTTTGATTTAGTCAGTCAAAAGATGTTATTATGAGAAGCTGCTGGGGGACTTAGAAAGTCTATCAAATCTACATGCAAAAGAATTTGATTCCATTCTACTCCTGAAACATGTAAACCAGAGCAAGTCACTTAATCTCTCAAAACTTCAGTTTTCTCTTCCATAAAGTAGCAATAATAATCTAAGCTTTTTTAAAAATCCTATTTTATGTATCCAATAGGTTACCTCACTGAAACAACGCAGGAAAATATATAAAGGGCTATTTACAAATCCAAATACTTATTTTCATTAAAAAATGACCAACATTCATCTTTGCAGAAATAATTTTTTACCTTTGTGACTCTTTTTGCTTCTAGGCCTAAAGGTTTAATTCTAGTGGATACTTTTGAACTCTTCAAATTCAATTTATAAAAATCAAAGTGTGCAAAAGTTATTTAGAAAATAAATGAATACATGTTGCTTTTTCTTTAGTTAACCTAAATATAAAGATCCAAAGTTTGTTTTTTTTTTTTAATCAAGAAGCAAAGAAAAAAAAGTCTACAAAAAATAAAGCCATTCTTATGAGCTAACTTAGTTATTGCATTAGAACTAGATTCTGTCTAATAACAATTGCAAAATATTTAAATAATCATTGAAATATAGTATACCATTTCTTAAATGTACTTTTTCAGTATTAAAAGCTATTAAAATCTGTACAAAATCTTTTGGAGAAAGGATGACATGTAAAACAACTTGCATGGCCCAAAAGATTATGGTCATTCAATGGCTTCTGTATTTCACTCAGATATTCCACTTTTAACTTTGACAGTCATTTTCAGTATCAAAAAAGTGCAAATACAGCTTATTTTCTGAAAACCCAGAAAGGGCATATATACAATATACTTGAATATTTGTTTTTTTCATCACTTTCTCTCTCCTTAAAGTCAACTTGATATATCAATTATATTAACCTCATCTAGATATTTATGACTTGATCATTAAATTACTGAACATTTCAAGACCTACTTAGAAATATTTAATTTTGTTGTGAAAGAAAAAATAATAATAAGCCTAGTTGGTTTAATTATCCCTGTGCTTAAATTTAGCTCGAATAATTTTATGCCAGGAAAACCAACTCCTATACTCTTAGTGCATAACCTTGACTGTCTTCTAAATCTCTGATTTCAAAATAAAAGTTTTGAATATCTGCTGGAGTTTTTACTCAAGGCATTTCAAAATTTGATGTGTTCCTTAGCAATATATGTCATCCAAGCAGTACCTAGTCAGATGCAAGAGTGTTCCAAAGGGTTTTTTTTCTCCCTGTGAATGAATAACTTTACTTAATTCATATCTCTAGGATTTAGATCCTACTACAGGCAAAGATAACATTATTCTCTATAGTGAGTTTCCTCTGCAAAAAAATTTAGTCTTAAGAACCATCCCTGCTCCACCTCCGTTAACCCACAAGAGTAATTCAGTAAGAGAAATGCTAGCCATTGTCTGATTACATTACATGAATATTCCTCCTTCTATTTAACTCTTTGAAATCCCCCATCCTCCCGGAGAAATATCATTATCATCTCTAATGGAAGCATTTTCACTTTCTTTGCCCCCTTGCCTTTACAGTGGCCAAAGAGCCAGCTCACCCCACACTGCTGGACAGTTATATTTCAGCCACACCCCCCACCGCCCTGAAGAAGTTGACTTCATGATTTCCACACTAAAAATTGTTCATCCTGCCCATCAGTGAGCGAGAACAAGCTGGGCAGGAGGCAGAGAAATCGGAGATGGAGAGAAGGGATAGAAAGCAAAAGCTACCTAACAGTAATCAGTAATCCACAAGGAGGAATTTGCATCTCATCTTCCCTGGGGGCGGGGTGGGGCTGGGGACGTGGTTAAAAATAAATAAATAAATAAATAAATCAAGCGAAGGGAAACCGTGGAACTCAAATACAGTTTCTGTACCTAATGTCTGTAATTTCGGGTCCTGCTTCTTCAATGGATCAATGACAACCGCAGTCTCCGGCTTGACGAGAGGGGAGGCTCACACCCAGCACTCCTGGACCATTTCCCTAGCAACCAGAGGAGAAAGGCAGCTTAGACACACGCGAGCCCCAGCACTCTCCCGGAACGTGCCCCGACTCGGTGGCGTGGCAGCAGCTCGGCATCTTCCCGCGGCTCCGTCAGCAGCCAAAAGGAGAAGCGTCCATCGGAAAAATGGCATATTACAAATTTTGCTTTGGGAAGCAGAGCTCGGTTCAGACCATTGTCAAAGAGAGGAGAGGGGGAGGCGGTTCTTAAAGCAGCAGCGGCCCCTTTGCTAGAGCAGCCGCAGCTTCCCCGCGTGCAGCTGGAGCCCTGGGGCGGGGAGCCCCGAACTGGGAGACTGAGGTTGACTTTTTTGGAAACTTAACCAAGCGGGCGCTGCTTCCCTCTCCAGTCCGGGCCACCTGGGGTGTGAGGAAGTGTCCCTCCAAACATAAACTTTGGGGGAAAGGCGTGAGGAGTCTCTGGAAGGGAAGTTCTCCACCCAGTCCCTCACCTGGAGCCCCTCCAGAGTTAATGGCTAACGCTGGGAGTTTGACAGTTAAAGGGAAGCGAGTCCCCCAGGGATGCGAGAAGCCGGACAGGTCTCCTTCTGGCGCCCAGCCTATTTCTGCGCTAGGGTGTCTTGTTTCACTTAAAGGAAGCGCTTCTTCTCTGAAAAGGGAAGCGATCGGCCCTCCCACACCCATTTTTCTCCTTCCAGCCCCTCAGCAAGCCTCTCTGCTTGCACCCGTGGGCTGACAGAACCAACCTGCTGGGAACCGGTGAGGATGCTACAGCATCTTCTCTCCTCACTTGCCTCGTGCGGTAGCTGCTGCTACGCCTCCTTCTCTGTCTCCTCCCCTCCTCCTCCTTGGCAGCCTCCACCTCCTCTTCCTCTGGAACAAGGGCTTCCCCTGGAAGCTGCTGCAGTGGTTTCCACCGGCCCTTAAATAAATTCTGAAGTAATCACGTCTTTGCTCTCCTCCTCACGCACACGCGCTCGCGGATACACTCGTCTCCCCCAAAGCAGCTCCGGGGCTGCTGAGGCTCCCGCTGGTTCCGGTGCCCCTGGCGATCGCGAGGGCCAGAGATGGGCAGAAGTGGGAAGAGGGTACGCTTTCCCCCGCCTGGGCTTCTCCCACACAATGGTCTCCGTAGGAAAGCTTGGGAGGCGTCAGCACGCGCTGTTGGGGATGGAAATTGACTTGGGCACCTTCTGGCTCTGGCCTTCAGTGCTTGGCTTTAAGTACCTCCCCGCCCCCCTGGCCAGGGCACTGTAGTCCTGGTTGTAGGGACCTGAGTCAATCTAGGGTGTGGCGGCATCTGTCACTTCTCATTACCTCTCAGGCTTTTCTCCATTCACTGCCTTGTCGATGAAAATAGAGACTGGTCTCTCTATCACGCTCCAGTTACCCCTGTACCTATTCACCCCTTTACCTACTCCCCTCACCCCCGCGCTGCTGCTTGTTCATTCATATAGACCTTCAGGGATAAGGAGGTAGCAGGAGACAAAACCAGTACCTACTCCAAGCAGAAAGGAAACCCATTCAGCGAAGGAGACTCACAAGTCCTGGCGTTGGTGAAAGTAAAGAGGACATGCATGAGGAAATTGGGAAAAGGATTGAACACCGAGTATAATGTAGGGTTAGTGCAAGAAACTCATAAGGTGTCATTTACTTTTGTGTAAAGCAAAGAGTCCTAAGTTAACAAAGGAATAGTACTCACTGACTCAAGCACAGTATTGAAGAAACAGTGTCTTTCTTTCTGGGGGTAGTGCTTAATCCAGTTGGTGATTCTTACAGTGGAATGTGAGGTCAAACTCATGAATTTACCCTCTTCTCTTCTAGATTGTTATTCAAATTTTGATTCACAACATAAGAATTTAGTACAAAAATATTAGGATTGTTATATGTCACTGGATTGTTATATGTCACTGTCATTGTTATATGTCACTATAATTTCTCAATTATAGTGTGCATATGGGTCCCCCATAGATCTTGTGAACTTGTAGATTCTGGTTCATTAGATTGTGTTCCACCCGAAGATTTTGCATTTCTAGCAAGTCCCAGATAGTGCCTCTTTTTAGCAAAGGGTTTAGACCACCCAAACAAACCGCTGTTTCATGTAGCTTAAACACTCTTAACCACAGGAAACTCATTCCACAAAGCAACCCAGTCTCTTTTCAGACAGACCTAATGTTATTATACTCTTATCATATTAATTATATATCAGGACTCTTACAACTTTCACCCTATGGAATACCACATAATATTTAAAATATCCTACATATATCAGAGACTTTTATATTTTTGAAGACAGCTATCATGTTTTTCTGTACAAGAATTCCTTCCTTATAAACCTTGATTTTTATTTCTTTGGCAATTAAATTTTGTCAAATACAGACTTGGTCAGATGTTTTTAACCTTTCTAAGAGTTTTGATTTCCCGACTTCCATTTCCTTATTAAATGAAAGTTTTAATTGAAATCATAATCCCCATATTCAGTTGACACAAAATAGATCAAATTCTTCTACCCAGAGCTGATATCACAAAAAGAAAAATTTAATAATGGAAGGCAGGACTTTTCCACAGAATAAAAAATATGAAGAATATTTTGGTAAGAAGATAATGATCACTCTAAGTTTAGAAACTGTAAATTCTCATCTCTTAAACCATTGTAAAGAGTGTAAACAACATTTCCTATCTAGATTAAGAAAGGCACTTTAAGGAAGCAATTTTGCAGGTGAACCAATTCACATGAGAAAAGAATAGATATCACTTATACTAATTCTTCTAGTTTTATGACCCTCAAATTTAGCATAAAAGAGTATATGCAGAATGACTTACTATGACACATTCTGCTCAGCTCATCCCCAGAGTTACTGATTCATTAGATCTACGGTGTGGTCCAAAGATTTCCATTTCTAGTAAATTCCCATGAGATGCTAACTTTGCTAGTCTAACATGCTATTTTGACAACTGCTTAGATAAATCTGGGGAAACTTGGGGAAAAAAGAAACAGCCAGCAAGAAAGAGCTGCAAAATATTTTTTGGTCAAGGTGAAAAGTCTTTTCTACAAATATGAACACAATTTTTATGCAAAGGTTATAATCCAGTCTGACTGGTTTTGATGACCAATGATTAAGATGAAACATGCTTATCTCCTAAATATTCAACTAGACTTAGTCAAGGGTAGTAGAAGCCACATTTTTCACTGTTAATCTTACTGCCTAATTTCAATAAAAGAATTTTTCTATAGAGGCATATAACATTACAGTGGCCATATCTACTAATGCTTCTTCTGCACATTTTATTACCCTATGATTTTTTTGTCTGTATATTACTTTAAATCTAGTATGTCATACAATTAGTTCCATTTGTATTACAGTGGCCAATTCTTCCAACTCTACACATTCTGACCATCACATGATATATTGATAATTTAAAAATAATGCATAATTAAAGCATCTGTTTTTATTTAAATTAAGTATGGATTTATAAGTGAAGACATAATTTAGTCAGATCACACACTTAATTATCTAAATGAAGTAGCTAATTAAGACTAAGTCATGAAAATAACAAGAGTTTTGTCAATATCAATAATTAATATTTTAAGTACAAGGATAATTTTGATTCAAATAGAATGCATGTGATAACTAGTTGAAATAGACAGGTTACTCTCAATATCACCCTGTTTCACTCTATGTTACCCTGGAAAGTTAAGGGTTGAATGTTTTCTTTCATATGGGGAAGTTAGATCAAAATAAGGAACAAAGGGGCAGGACTTAATCCCATGAAAACAGAAGGGGAATCAATAGAGCAGAGGAAAGGGATTGAGGGGGAAGGAAGAGAGACTGGAAAAGAGAAGGATGGTGAAATGAAATTGACCAAAGTGTGCAACGTATGTATATAAATACACCACAGCAAATTTTACCTTTATTTATGATCTATAAAATGCCAATTAAAATAAAGCCATACATAAAGAAAGATCAGTAGAGTAGAGAAAGTGGATCAAAGAGAGGGAGAAGGGGAGGAAAAGGGGAAGTACTGGGGATTGATTTGGAGTAAAATGATATTCAGTGCTTGTATATTATATCATAATGAACTCCAATACTATGTGTAACTATAATGCACTAATTAAAAAGAAAAAATAATTTGCTTATATTGAAAACAGTTTATATTAACATTACTAAAACACTTCCATGACATTTTTCAGATTTATGTTTAATTAAGTTTAAATTTAAAATTTAAGATGGCTTTTTTATGTAGACAATAAAACCTCCACTTTACTAACAGTCTTGTGGGAAGGTGAATTTTATTTTAGTTTCATTTAAAAAGAAAACTCATACAATATCATTACAACGTATTACTTAGGGTAGGCAACAAAAGAATTCTAAATACTAAATAGGTGAAACCCAACTAAAGTTTCTTATTCTCTTTCTCTATGTTCCACCATGAAAATTGATCAGTGGGCTACTTTCTTCTGCCCAGTAATTGCAGTTCTGTACCCTGCATCCAGATACCTGGGGAAGAATAAGCTAGGAGGAAGCACATCTACTTCTAAGAAATCTTGATCCTGAAGTGACACACATTTTTTTTTCATCCATTCCACAAGTGAGAATAATTCACGTGGCAACATCTAATTAGAAGAGAAGAGGGGAAAGTAGGCAATAGTCTAAAGGACAAAAGAAGAATTCCATGGGATTACTATATAATCTAGAAATTTAACAATTTTTTGGTAAAACTTTGTTTCTCCCACATATAGTTTGTGCAAATGGCAGCTGGAAAAAAAGGTATATTAGAAAAATATGTGTAAACATTCTGTGATACATAAATTTAAAAACAAAATCAGTGGGATGCAGTGGTGCATGCCTGAATTCCCAGCAGGTCTAGAGGCTGGATTGCAAGCTCAAGGCCAGTCTCAGCAACTTATGGAGGCCCTAAGAAACTTAGTGAAACTCTGTCTCAAAATAAAAAAATACAGAGGGTTGTCCCCGGGGCAATTTAGCTCAGTGCTAAATTGCCCCCGGGACAAATCCCCAGAACCACTCCACCACCAAAAATCAAAATTAAAAAGAAAAACAAAACAAACCCCAGGAGATTAATGCAATGAATTGAAACCAAAGATAAAAATCAGTACCAAATCATATTCATCACAAATTGTATTTTTAACTATGTAGGCCTAACAAATTTCTTGTTATATTTATGCTCTACATTATTCTTTTCAACTGTCCAAAAATGCAAACGATAGCATATTAAAGTTATACTAAACACTTGGTTGCCAACTCTTGTGCCTCTGCACAAATTTTTAAATATCAATTCTCATAAGATAAATTGGTGTGAAAAGAGTACATTAATCAACCTTTACACATTTCCATAGGATTACTATATAATCTAGAAATTTAACAAATATTTACTGACATTTCAAGTTGAAACTAAGGTTATCTCAGTGTTCTTGAAGGACATTAACTGCTATTTTTTTTTTTTGAAGTTAAAGTATGACAAAAGAAGACAAGTTTCAGAGAGTTTTATTTTATATCATTCACTGCTATCTGACACCAAGTCTAAGAGCAACTTGAGGACAGTGGACACAAATAAAAATAATGATGTCTTCTAAAATATTTTCCCCTTTTGAAAGGAAAATAATATTTCATCAGAAAAATGGCTTCATGTTTCTCCTTCAGTCACTATGCAGTTTGATAGTAAAGAAGAGATATGTGCTAAATATATTCAACAGGATTTTTTTAACTACAAAGAATTCTAATATAAAACCTTATAGAAAATATTTTTTTTAACTGTGCTCCAATCCAGAGGCCCTTACTTTGTTACTAAAGAGTCAAAGAAGTTTATGCTGAGAGCCCTAGTGCTACTTCAATCTTACAGATGAGTGAAATAAAACTTGTTAGTATTGCTTTCTGGGTTTTCCACATTAAGTCCCTAAAGAAGCTACTTCCCAAGGTGCTGCTTGACTTCTGTTACTCATATTTAACTTGTATCAAATACAAACCATCTAGACATGACTCAAACTTATGTATGATTGCTTAGCCACTTTTGATCATTGAAATTATTAATGCCAGTTGAACATTTTACTTAATTAGCAACAGACAGTGTGAAGTTGAGATCACTGACTATTACTGTGCTCTTTGGATTCCAAATCATTGGAAAAATTTCAAAAACATGAAAATCACTTTTTTCCTTGGTGTTCATCACTCACAAGCACTTGCAAGCATTCATAGATACTAAATGCAACAAGGAAAGGAACTAATAGGATAATCCTCATTTCAGGTACAATTTGAAGATTCATAGTTCAATAAAAATTGAAGATGCAGCTGTTTCTTCAATACCATATTGCTAAGGCTAAGTTGCGGATGTCCTAGATGGTTAAAGCCATGATGAACAATCTTGTCAAAATGACAGTTACATATAATGCACTTGGCAATTGACATTGTCTTCTGATGAATCATAAATGGAGTAGACATATTTTATATATCATCAAAATGGAGGAATGAGATGTGGAAGAAAGTCAAGAACAGTTTGAAAAACAGCAGGTATTCTGGTATCTATTACTGAATTATATATATATATATATATATATATATATATATATATATATATATATATATATATATATATATATTATGCTAAAACTTGTTATTTATTTATTTGGCACAGGGAATTGAACCCAATAGTGCTTTACTGCTCAGCTACAATGCCCCCATCCTGACCTTTTTATTTTTGATTGTGAGGCTCTCACTACATTGCTGGGGCTGGCCTCAAACATGTGATCGTCCGACCTCAGTCTCCTGAGTTGTTAGGATTATAGGCATGCACCATTGCATTCAGCTACAATTTAGTAGTTTTAAACAACAGTGATTTCATTGTTTATCATAGTATAAGTTGTTTTGAAATTTGGGGAAGGATGTCCTGAGACCTGGCTTGAGATATCTCATGCACTTGTATTGAGACAGTGGTTAGATTTGGAAGATTAGAGATGAGAGGCAGCTAAAGCAGTTGGCACTGTACAGTGATCTCTCTTTCTCTGTGTGTATGTGGTCTTTGGCTTCTCCATAAATCGGATAGCTCTTGCTTTGTCATAGTTTGGCAGCCTAAGGGCAGCCAGGCATGGCAGGAAAATTCTTCAAGAGCAAGTAGTGAACAAAGTAGAAACAGATTCACTTTTTATGATCTATCTTCAAAAGTCATATAGTGTCACTTTTGCCATACACTAATATTGGATAATAGTCATGAATCACATGGTTTCAAGAACATGGATCCCTACCTCTCAATGAGAGCATCATCAAATCACATTAAAAGAGCATTGTCACGACCCTTTTTAGAAAATTCCATCAGACTTAATAGGCTACCTTTATGAAATATGCATTTGCTATTGAAAATAGTCAGTTCTATTAGATGAACTAGTTTGTAGTTTGTAAAACATAGACTAACTTTATAAAAATTTCAATAATGGATAAGTAGTTAGTAGGCCAAATGTTTGTTAGGCATAGGCAGAATTCATAGGAATTGCTAAAGATAAATAGTGAGTAAAATGCGTTAACATAGATAGGTATGGAAACTCTAGATACACTTAATGTTTATGAGACACCTGGCTAGTGCATATTCATAATATACAAATACACCTAAGGACAAATTCACAAAGTATTTGTGATATATCATTAATATTGGTTTTCTCAATGATTTTTTATCCAAATTAATATTCATGAGATCATTATTTGGCCACCCATTAGTAACACTATAGGTGATCAAAAAATGCCTCTCCCCAAGTAATACATATACACTCTACAACTGTTTGTAAGACTACCTGGAGTGAGCCAGGTATATTTGTCCCTGTATCTCTCCAAAAGAGTGTGTGCCATTGACCCAAGTTATTTCCCACCTTTTGACCCCTCACTCAAATCTCCATTCTTACCTTTATAGCCACACCATTGGTGTGGAAAGCTGATGTGAGAAATAGAGAATAGGAAATATGAACACTGAATAACCCAGGACTAGAGTAGGTGCTTCCAAACTGTTGGAATCCTATCCTACATGTGATAATATATTCTATCTTTTCCCTTGCTTTTATGTGTTTTTAATAGACTTGATAAAAGTTATATTTAATCAATATAATTGGTTCTGTGAGCCTTTCTACTCTTTGGTCATTGAGATGTTCTTGCTGGTTATGTATTAGGAGGCTTCCACTGTCTGAAAGTAATTCCCCCATTTCAAGAAGGCAAAGTGTGGGTTCTTATAATCTGAAAGACCTTCTCAGTGTTATCTCCCTAGATTGGCCTAAAAATGGAAAAAAAAAAAAAAAAAAACTGACCACCACCACCAACAGCAGCAACGAAGCACCAGCAATACTAACCAACTGGATCTTCCTGGGAATCCCTGAAATTCCATTCAGCCAAAGAACCCTAAGTCATCTCATTTAGGTAATTTGTGGCAGCCAAATATCACTAAATAATACCAAACTGCCACTGGTTTTAGGATAGATTTGAATAAAGGGACCAAAACTTAGGACTCCTGGCAAACTGGCACTAAAATCTCAATATGGCCCTTTGATTAATATGGAAAATATGTAAACCTGCATTTCATGGAATTAAGTTTATCTTAGTGATCATTCTACCTCAGGCAGTAACTATCTGCTACTTCATATTAATTCCTTTTGTTCTACCCTGTCAATCAATTTTAATGGGTATTTGGTATTGAGACTTATTTTACAGTATTATGACTTCATAAGTAAGTTTTTGATTCATAACCCTTGATTTCCATGCACCATGTGGGAACCAGCAATGGAGAGAGTCAGGAGTTATAAATTGTAATGAGATATATAATAGTGATGATACGAAGCATAGAAAAAAAAACATCTAATCTAGTGGTGGTAAATCAGAGATGACAATGATAAGATTTACCAAGAAAATCTGTGGATAAATGTCATGAAGTGGTAACAAGGACCAATAACCAGAGGCAGATGAACTATGGCTTGCAAAGGGAACAGGAGATATTACCAATTTGCCTATAGCATAAAGGTGAGGGAAGCCTAGGCTGGAAGTAGACTGAAAATTCAAGCAGGACTCATACATGAAAGAACTGAAAACATTTTTAAAATGTTTTAAAACTTTTCCTGAGGGCAATAGGGAGCCCCAGTAGAATTTCAATTCAAGAACATGTAGAGTGTATTTTGGAAGAAGCAGCATCAAAGTTGGGAGACAAGAAAGCTGAACTATACGAATATCGAACCATCCTTCCACAGGATATAAAACAGAAGTGGGTATATTTGGGTTGAAACAAAATGAGTTCAGTGTTGATCATGTTGAGCTTTATTATCTCACTGTGAGCCATTCAATTAGAGATATTCAAAGGGAGTTAAAAATGCCAATCTATCAAAGAGAAATCTGGAATGAAGATAAATGCTTGGAAATCATTAGTGGCATTTGAAACAATGGAAGTGAACAAAATTGACAAGGAAGGGAGTGCAGAATTAGATAAGATGAGAGCAGAATGACAGAATCTCAATGAGGACTAATATCTAGGAAATGACTCTAACAAGAAATAGAGACAAGGAAGAGAAGCAGGGAGACAGAGTAGGTATTGCAAGAAAGGAGTAGGAGTAGTGACCAGTGCTGGACATTCCTGAGCTACAAAGTCAGATAAAAATTGGAAAAACGTCCTTTCACTATACCAATAATATATTATATGGAGCAGGGGAAGTTTCAGTGAAATTATGGCTATAGAAGACAAATCATAATGAGATTATTGAAAATACCTAATTGGAAATAGTGAGTGTCCAAAACTTGGCTGCTAGTGGTGGTGAAGAGATGGAGGCAAGCTAAAAGAAGATATCAGTTTTTGTTTTAGAAATCAATAGAGCTCTAGTGTTTTTTTAGGTGGGATTTAGAGCATGTCAGAATTTCCTAAAATTTTATATAAAACTTTGCATATGTGTGTGTGTTTATATTTCTTTGAGATGCATAGTTAGCATTATTGTATAAGATTTTTTAAGGCAATCAAAGAACAAAAACTAATAAACAGAGCTATATATATATTAGGCACCTATTAGTATTATACATTGTATATTTGATGTTAAAACTTGTGTAAACCTAACTTTCAACCTGATAACAATGTCTTATTGTGACAAGCTTTATTTGGGACAGGAGAACAAATCATGTAACCTTAAGGTAGACTTTTATACATTTTATTGCTACTTCCTGTTACTCTATTGTGCATCCTTGAAGAAAATTATGAATCTTCGCCTGTTGCATATTTGTTGCAATGTCTTCTGGGGCAGATGTGTTTCACTCTTCATTGACATAGAACAGGTCATAATTCTTGTCTCTTGTTCACAGAATAGGATCAGAAGTGACTATGTTATATTCTATCAGAGGAACCTTCACGGTTTTGCCAAGCTCTTTTCTCTCTGCCATAGATCCAAAATTATTAATAATCCTAAAGCCTGAATATATAAATATATACTCTTCAAAACTAACTAGTATATCCAGACATCGTCATCTTTGGAAATTAATACAATTTTCAGGTGTTTGCCTCTTTCTTATTCTAAGTAATCAATGGGAGGGGGAAGGATTACACCAGGCATTTTAATGGAAAAATTATATACTGATTAATTAATTAATACTAATTAATTTAAACCATGTGAAAAGAAAAATTGAAGCCACATTTTTAGTGCTATCATGAGGAAATAAAATAAAATAACAAAATGGACTTAAATATGAAAGAGTAAAAATATAATCTGAAATTTTGTACAAAGCAAACCGACAATGTTTCCAAATGAAGGAGAAAATAATTTGCTTTTAAATTATTTTTATGAGTTACAATAAGAAGAAAATATATAAGCAGATGACTTGAACAAATGTACAGAATTTATTGGGGTCTTTGAGGAAATGGAGAAAGGGGTAAATGCTGGGAAAGTTTGTTTGAGAAGAGAGATATTCTAGGTACTGCAGACTACAATAATGAATATGAGGTACTAACTTGCTCAAATAGGTGAAAAATAGTTAATGAAGTTAATGTCAAAGGACTTCTGGAGTAAAGGAGAAAACACTTTAGTTCCTGTGGAAATATAAAACAGGGAAAGGAAGACCAAAGAGTTAGACATTCAAGAGGCTTGATAGTTAAGAATTGGGCATATGGGGCTTAAATGGGGCGGGAGTGACACGTTTTATATATATATATAGTTGTTGTTGTTGCTGTTGTTTTGCCCAGATTCTTTTTCCCTGGTCTTACTATTCCTTGGTTATGTACTTTGTTAGGAATATAATATATTTCATTAGAATTTATTCCGTATACTTTATTAAGACTCTATGATATATGAAACAAGGTTAAAAATGCTGAGGGCATGTGGCATTTATACACAATGGTATATTACTCAGCACTAAAAAAAGAACAAAATCATGGCATTTGCAGGTAAATGGATGGCGTTGGAGAAGATAATGCTAAGTGAAGTTAGCCAATCCTAAAAAAAACAAATGCCAAATGTTTTCCCTGATATAAGGGAGTTGACTCATCGTGGGATAGGGAGGGAGAGCATGGGAAGATCAGATTAATTCTAGATAGACAAGAGGGGTGGGAGGGAAAGGGAGAGGGAAGGGGATTAGCAAGGATGGTGGAATGTGATGGTCATCATTATACAGAATACATGTATGAAGATTTGAATTTGGGGTCAACATACCTTATATACAAACAGAGATATGAAAAATTGTGGTATATAAGTATATTAAGAATTGTAATGCCAAAAATAAAGAGTACATGTATAGTGGCATAAGTTGGTATGAACATACTTTATATACAGAAATATGAAAAATTGTGCTCTATATGTGTAATAAGGATTGTAATGCATTCCACTGCTGTCGTGTATTTTTAAAAAAATGCTGAGGGCATGGCAATGCATAAAAGACTCAGCAAAAGAATCCAGTCCCCATGCAGCCCGTTCTTATCTTCATTCTTTTCAAAATATGTGCTATAGACCTTCTTTTCATCAGGAAATCTGACAGCATTAGGTATTACGAGAGATTGCCTACAAATATCAGTTATGGTACAATGCTTTCAAAATCACAGAGAGGAGACAGAGAGGGAGAGATTTGCAAACCTAGCTGTTTGTCAAAAATATTCTACTTTTGAAACTTACTTCACTACCACTTCTGTCCCTATTAACTCTTTACTAAATTGTTCTTTATGGTCTCATTGCATTTTTAATTAAATAAATTTTGTTGTGTATATTTAAGGTGTACCACATGTTATACATATGTAAATACACATATATGCCCCAATGATTACTACAGAGGACCAATCACACAACACTAATCATTTTCCCCCTGTGGCAAGAGAAGCAATAATCTACCTCTTTTGTAAAAATCCTGAATACATTATACTATTGTTAATTACAGTTCTCTTGCTGTACATTAGATCATTCTACATGTTCATACTACATATTTGCTACTCTATAGTTTGACCTCTGTCATGTATGATATTTATGGAAATTAGGATGCTTCTTTATTTTAATAGTTGATAAGAAGACTATTTGGAAGAATTATTTTAAATTTTAAAAAACACAAACTTTATTAGTGACTTTTAAGCTTCTTCAAAACGTAAAGGTTGTCCATTTTAAAGATTACTTTGACCAAATAAACTTAATCATTCTAATTAAATAACTCAAAAAAGAGACAAAGTGATAAGTGATGGGAAACAAAGTATTTATTGTTTTCTAAAAGTATAGATGCATCAATTTATCAACTATTTTAAGTGTCACAAGAATTCGCTATATGAATTTTCTGAGCAAATTGAATCTCATAATCTCTTCCCTCAAATTTCCATTTGTTAAAAAAATTCTATAATAAACCTTATTAAAACATCTTAAAATGCCGAGGCAGAAGAAACACAAATTTAAGGCCACCTTGGGCAACTTAGGAAGATCCTGTCTCAAAATAAATTTTAAAAACTAAAGGACCAAGGGTGCAGTTCAGTCATAGAGCATTTGCCTAGCATGCAGAAAGCTTGGGTTCAATCATGGGGGAAAACAAAACAAAACAAAACAAAAAAATCAAAATGACATGCAATTAAAATAAACCTCTTTAACTGGAAACTTTTGTTCTGGTTTCTAATTTTCATAAAGTTATTAAGAGCAAAAATAAAAATTGTGAATTTTTTTTAAAGCTTAGAAAACTTTTCAGATTAATTGACTATATCTGCAAAGCAGATTCCGCATTAGTTACTAGAGTTGCTAGAGTTCATATATTTTTGATTTAGTCACAATTAAGTATATTTCATTCAATTTGAGATGAATTGAATTTGTAATTGGCAAAATTAGATATCAGTTTATGCCTTAGTTAGATAATTGCAATTCTATGTACAAAGAACTTCCTGAACACCTATTATCCCCCTCTTAATGCAATTTACTGATCTTCTATTGTCTCTCAGTATCAGATATTTAAAAGTAAAAAAGAAAATTGTGTATAATGAACAAATAGACTTACAGATATAGTGATATCATGATATCTCTTTTTATGTCTTTCCTTAAAAATCAATGTATCTAAAACCCAAATTATGTCTTTATTTTTTAAAAACCCTAAGTCCTCTCCGGTGTCTTTTCTATATTACAGATTCATCATCCCAGTAACTAAGGTCCATGATTTTAAAATCCCATTCAATTAATTCTAAATGTTGACCCTGTATCTAGAATAACTGTAAGATTTTTTGAATTTTAACTCCAAAGTATTTCTGAGTTTTTCTTTTCCTTCTCATTCCACTGTGACTTGATGTCTCGTGCCATATTATTATGTAATTTAGGTAAACATCTTGACAAATAATGAAGAAGTTCAGCAACTATGGAGAAATTTGGGATGTGGAGTAGGTTATTGTGATAGGAAATAGAAGTAAACACTAGTGAGGTATAGTGGGAAGTGATAGATAATTATTTCAGCAGGCAGAGCATTGGAATCATCACATAATAGGTAAGACTCCGTAGTTAAGAGAAAGCAGGTAGGGTTACCTGACAGTTAAGGTTTACTCAGATACAGACACAAGAAGGTTTTCAGCCTTTAAGAGGGTGCAGGAGCAAGGCAGGGTATCTGTCTTAACATGTATTGTCAGGGTATTGTGAGGATAAAAATGTTATACTGAATATATCATCATCTCAGCAGCCTACCTTATTCCAAATCCTATCTCTGTTACATGCCAGCTGACCTAAAGCAAATTATTTAACATTTCTATATTCCCAATTCCATTATGTGTAATATAGGGATAAAACAATATCTATATTATAGAATTAAACAAGATCATATATAAGGCATAATAAATGCCAAACATATTAGCAAAAGTAATCCCAGACTTGAGAAACCAGGCAAAACCTAATATTTTCAGCTGAGATAAAAATTGGAGGTCATGATAAAGCTAATTTGGATAAGCATATAAAAGTCAGAGATAGTTTTTTGTTGTGGTGTTGGTTTTGGGTTTTTTTTTTTTTTTTTTTTTTTTTGTGTGTGTGTGTGTGTGTGTATAATTTATTTTGGTACCAAGGATTGAACTCAGGGGCATTTAACCACTGTGGCACATCCCCAGCCCTTTTTGTATTTTATTTAGGAGACAGGATCTCACTGAGTTTTGTAGGACTTTGAACTTTTGATCCTCCTGACTCAGCTTCCAGAGCCACTGGGATTATAGGTGTATGCCACGCCTGACAGGAATAGTTTTGATAGACAAATATACCTTGTTTTATCCTCTCAGTCCTGAAGTTTCATCTAGAAAATGCATAAATAAATTAGGTAGAATTTACATTAACATTTAACCTGCCAACATATCATGTAGTTTATAGAACTTATGAACTGCTTTCTAATGCAGTTATCTTCTTCCCTCTTTATAAGAATATAGATATGTAAATATATATATATATATATATATATATATATATATATATATATATATATATAACATAGGGTAACTTGCTATAAGAATGCTTTCTATGTTCACTTTGGGGAAAAGCACATTAAAACTACTCATTTTGAACCTCTGGTTGGATTATTATATCACATTGTTTTGACCTAAACAACTCAAGAAGGGAATACTAACTGAAATCATTTCCTCAGATAAAAGTAACCTGCTCACAAAGCTATACGAAAGCTCTTTCCAAACTCTAAAAACACATGGCAAAATATCACTAAAAAAGTTATTTTGGGTTTATCTATATTTTAGATCTATGAAAAATATCCTTCTATTTAAAACCTTAATCCATTCAACAAATATTTATGGCTGCAGACACAGCCGATTTAACAGTGACTATGGTGTACTCTCTTTAAGTAATTGTAATAATTGTCTAATTTGTATGAGCAATTTCACAAAACAAGCAATACCGTATTAAACTCTTCTAAGATACTGTTTTCATTTTAAAAGATAAGGAGTTGTATATGCTGAAACAGTACTCAAATAATTCAATAGCTTGTCTGAAAATCCAGACTTACTCAGGGAAAGAAAAAGTCAATGAACTCTTTTTGCCATCAGATATGCAAAGATAAATTGTTCACTTGAATAACTTTCATCACTGTTTCTTCTACATCAGACTAAGTTTTGTTTATCCCTTCTACCTCACTAGGTTTTCATTGATTTGAGGGTATTATAATCCTCTGGGTCCAACTTCCAATTTCATCAAGGATAGCAGTTATGGGAAAATATTGTTGTCTGCAATATTGGGATTTTGAATTTCCCTAGAAGACCCATTTTCAGACTCTTAACTAAAAAATGATTATCTCACAAGATACTATTTATAGGGTACAACATCCATGCAGAAGTCATATTACAGGGCAGGTAGGGCTAATATAATTTTAATATTTGGGTCTATATGAAAAGTTGTGTTAGGACTAAAAGTAGGAGTTTCTTTTTCTAATATGAGAAAATGTAGTTTGATTTTATCAATTTTATCACAAAAATTAATTTACTACTACCATCAGTGTTTAAGAGTATCATTCTATCCTATAATGTTTCTGGCTATTTTATGAATTTAAGTGTGATTTATGCTTCAATCCACGTTTAGAAAAGGCATTATGTTTTACTTATATCAAATGATCTAATTTTAATGAGTAATTTTGTAATATTCAATATGAATATAAATTCAAACTATGCAAATAATGACGTGCAGTTTTAGTTAGGTAAATAATGGAAGATAAGTCTAATAAAATGGGCACTGTCATTAACAGGGCAAATTCAGCATGTGGCTTAAGAATGATTGCTGTCATTGATCAAATACCTTCTCTATAAAATATTTTAAGCCACTTCACTCCATATTTAAACAATTTTTGCTTCAATACACCATTCTGTTCACCCATCATCCATCTTTATATCTCTACTGTTTGTATTCATTAGAATAAAAACTGTTATTTCCTAAAGTTATATTTATTTGGGGTATGTACATGTAAATCTTGCTGTATATTATCTTCCAAACTTACAGTTCTTGAAAATTTCTCAGGTGATGTTTGCATTTACTTATTTTCTTGTCTTTTGCTGAAATATGGTACCTGTTGTGTGAACCACAGGCTATACATCTTTTTAGAGGTCCTTCAAGGGACTCAATTGCTTCTGTGTCACCAGGAAATACATTTAGGTATTCAAAGAAAAGTATTTAAAGCTCCAGGGTTGTAATGATGCTATCTAACTGGGAACCTTTAGTAGCACCTATACTTAGTGAATAAACAGCATTTTAGGAATGATTAACTATAGTGGCCAATGTATCTAATATCACCAAAACACTACAGCATAATAGACTACAATATGTATGGGTCAGGCACCATGTGGATATCAGCAAGAGCTGTCCAATGTAACCTTTCTTTGTCACTCACCTACCAAAGGACAAAGAACTCTAAAGATGGTGATTTAGCTTATCTTCATTTACAATTATTATTTTGTAATAATTAGAGAGTGAATATTAGATGAAGTAGTTTGTCCTTTAGAAATTAGATCAAGATGCTGAAGTTAACCTTCAGATGGTGACCTTTGCTCCTTGCCAACTTTGTCTATTTATACTGGTTGTTTTCAAGGTTAATGACATTGTTTCCACTATGCTGTTAGTTTTCTAAGATAAATCAATTCTTAAGTGATAGAACTTTAGTACACATTTTTCACATTAGGAGCCATTCTGACCATGTACTTCACAATTTAATTATTGTGAAAAAAATTGTATTAAAGTGTCATTAAATGACACCTTTGAATATTTTCTCTACACCTTCACATTTAGGTCATCAAAAGACTTAAAAATTTGGACTAAAAAATGAAAAAGCACACAGAATAATAACAATAATCTGCTTATCTTTGTATCCAAGACTGGAAAGAAAATTGTTTTACATGTATTTATTTAGACTGTGTGTGTGCATATGCATATGTGCATATATATTTTTGTGGAAGAAAATAAGACAAGGGCTGGGGATGTGGCTCAAGCGGTAGCGTGCTATCCTGGCATGCGTGCGGCCCGGGTTCGATCCTCAGCACCACATACCAACAAAGATGTTGTGTCCACTGAGAACTAAAAAATAAAAAATATATATAAAAAAATTCTCTCCCTCTCTCTCTCTCAAAAAAAGAAAAAAAGAAAATAAGACAAAATGCCCTATCTATAAAGAATTTGTGCATGCTCAGGTAAATGGTAATAGAAAGAATGGTGTATTGAAATATTCCTGTAAGTTCTAATTTCTTCATGGATAAATATTTAATATTTAAGGAACTTGGGAATAATGTATGATTTATGATTTCAATAGTGAGGCCAATTCTTGCCTACCACAACATATGACAACACTCCATATTCCCACTGTGAAATGGAAAAAAACACAATTTTTATTATAAGGTCATAAGTATTAAATTACTTTTTAAATTTCATATAATCTTAGTGTAAAACTGAGAACTAAAGTCAAGTATTAGCTTCAGTAATCTACGTCTTTGGGGGACATGTTCCAGGACTAGAAAATTTCTTAAAAATCATTAGGGATATTTCATTGTATCTTTAAATGAATTATGAAAAGTTAAAAAGTCATTCTGGGATCTATCTTAAGAAGTTATTTTCCTGAGTAGATTGTCAGGTCATCATCATAATACTTTGGTTTAATCGTACTATATATACGATTTTTAAAAAATCTAACAAAACCTAACTGGGAATTCTCAGTTTATTTATTTTCTCTGAACACTGAAAACTAAGAATAAAAATATCTGCAAAAGGTGTTCTTGAATCTATTCATTATAAATATCCTTTTTATAAACAATATTTTAGGGAATATATTATTTGAACAAGAAATTTACCAGCTAGGAATTCAAGCACAATGATTCTGCCCCCAAAGAACAACTGTAATCACAATATATAAGCGTCAGTACTGACAATTGCCTTAAGGTTTCTTCAAGCACTTTATTCTTCATAACAAATCAAAGTCTAAATTAAATATATTGGTTAGCATAGAAATTCATATAAACTTTTAGAAATTAAAATACAGATTTAAATCCATACCTCATAAAGTTTAGCTATCTTTCTTTTGTGTTACAGTCTATCATTTTACATTCAAATTATCCTGATATCAAAAAGTCCTGCTGTTTTGCCTTTCTCCAATAGAAAAAGGAACTAACAATAGAAATGTTCAATGATGAAACCATGGTTACGTTTGAAGAAGTTCTTTTGCATTTGTCAGAGACTCTATATATTTGTGTTGTATCCTTCATTTGAGGCATATTCTAGAAATTTAAAGGAGCCTTAGTAAAATGAGAGCTAGGACTGCAGAGGAGCATCTACTAAACAATAATGAAGGCTCCAAAAAAAAAAAAAAAAAACAGTAGAAAGTATAGCCTTTCATTTAACACATGTAAAGTAGCATCTTGCTAAAATCACTATATGTTTCATTTTTTCCAGGGAAGTGGGTGGAAGTCAGCATTGTGGATTCTGGAATCAAGCTTATCAAGATAATGTTTTGAAGCTAGTGAATTAGTCCTTTAGAGTTCTCTGAGCTTAGTGCTTCTCCACAATCCAATCACATGTATATAGCCAGAAAGTCACTACTCTAGTTCATGGGTGTACACTTTCCAATTCCCTTTTGGAGTTGAAGTTCTCCCCTGACACTGGATCTACATGGCTCTATCCTGACACTCAGTCTGCATGGCTCTTGACCTAGGATGGAGCATTGCTATGGGGCAGGAGTTCCTGCTGACAAGCTCTGCATTTTAATGTCTTCACCATTATCAGTCACTTCCTGTTCCCAAGCACCCTTTCTCCTGCATCCCCACTTTAGCACAGATGTCCTCCTCCACACCAATGAATTTCCCTGAATTCTTCACACGTGGCATCACCTGCAATGGGACATTTCACTTAATATGGTGTTGAAACCTTGAATCAATTGTTCTACATAGTGTGTCCTACGAATATATCTTTCAAGTTACTTTTTCTTGCCTTTTTAAATTTCATGCCATGGCAATTAAATGAAGATGAACAAAAAGCCACTTTACATTACAATAAAAATTTATTTATTTCCATGTTAAGTCATCAAAATTCATATTGAAATGAACACTTCAAAATCAAATAACATGCATTTGAATTAAAAAGGAATGAGCTACAATTCATATTATACAAAACATCTAGTCTGTAAAAAGGATAATTAAAACATTAACTTAATTGACTGCTTTTACTAGAATACGCTACTTGAACACTAAAGGACTATTTAGTCAAAAAGAGGGTTTGGGGCCAGAATATGTAGTTTCATCATTATCAAACTTTATGGCAAATAAAAATAAAGGTTCAGCCTCACAAAACCCATCTTGCATGTTTTCTCTCTAATAGTTATGTTTTGAAAAACAATTACTTTAATTATCAGAATATCAAAATATCAATAAAACATTTGTACAGGTCTTTATAGTTTACAAAGAGCTTTCAGATATGGGAAGTTAGTATACTAACAATGCTATATTTATATACTATGGTATATACCAGTTCCACCTCTACCCACAGTTTACTTTCATTTATCTGCAGTCAACTATGGTCCAAAAATGAATAATTATAGAAATAAATAATTCACAAGTTTTAAAATGCATGGCATTTATGAATAGTATGATGAAATTTCATACCATCCTGCTGTCCTATCTGGAACAGGGACCATCCCTCTCTCTAGCATTACCAACACTGTTTATGCTACCTGCCCATCAGTCACATTTCAGTTGTCAGATTGACTGTCAGATTGCTTGGGTTTAAATGATAGGGGTTTTATTTTTTTGCTTTACTTAATAGTGGTCCCAAAGCATAAAATAGTAATTCTGGCAGTTTGAATACTACAAATGGACACCACAAGGTGCTTCCTTTTAGTGAAAAGCTGAAAACTTTCAGCATAAGAAAGAAAAACATTATATAGTAAGGTTGTTAAGATCAACAGTTTGAGTGAATCTTCTATTCATAAAAATTATAAAAAAGCAAAAAGAAATTTGTGCTAGATTTTCTGCCACTCCTTAAACTGCAAAAGTTATGACCATAATACATGATAATAGCTTAGTGAAGATGAAAAAACAGCATTAAATTTGTGTGTATCTCTCTCTCTCTCTCTCTTTCTCTCTCTCTCTCTCTATCTATATATCTATATATATATATATATATATATATGAATGAGCTACACACATATATAGGATATATAAAATACACACACACATACACACACACACATACACAGAGAGAGAGAGAGAGAGAGAGAGAGAGAGAGAGAGAGAGAATGAAATTATATATAGAGAGAGAAAATCATAGTGTATATTCGGGTTGGTGCTGTCCACGATGCCAGGCTTCCACTGGGGGAAATTAATATATCAGATGGACAAAAACAAGGAAAACATGCTGTTCCATCCATTTATATCATTCTACCTTTCCTTGAAATTATTTTTAGTAATTTAATAATTAAACAGAAATGACACAAAAAATTTGAATTCATTGTAGACACATATAATTCAAAAATTGTTCTTGATCTTAACATGTATGCAGATATGTTATCTTTAATGTACTTTGTTTAACTACATGAGAAAAACTTCCATTCCACATTACAAGTTTCTCATCATTGAAAATAAAAATAAGCTAAATAATTTAAAAATCAATGTAATGGGTAATAAACTTTCATTTAAAATATTCATATATTTGGGGTAAAAAGTAATATTAACTGGAATATATTATTAATAGTCAATATTGATAAACTTCTTTGAAAGAATGGGATGTCTAAGTCTATTCAATTTGTCTCTGTGAATACATTCAATGTTGTATCTCATTCAGTTTCCCATGCAGTGATGGATATAAAGATAAAGACTGATGTTTTTATTGTTACACAATGATGAAGTCGCATTCCTATCATAGAACTTAGGGTTTCATATTTTTAGGTTTTTACTAGAGTCACTACATCATGTGACATAATAATAAAGAAGTTATTTTTATCAGTAATAGCATAGAAAGAGATATTGATTTCTTTCCAGTACTGGCATAAATAATGAACAGAGAGAATGACACAGCCAAATGTAATCAATGAAGTAAATCTGTGCTGAGTTACATTGTTATGTAAAAGGCAAAGTAATGACAGAATTGGAAAGTTTTTAAACTGGTGCATTCTTTCATTATATCTTTACGAAGCAGTTTTATTAGTTTTCAAGCCTAAAAATGACAGCAATAATTGTTTTTCAAACCTAGATGACTTTTAAAAGTTCTCATCCAGAAACCATAAAAATAATTATAAAGTATTTTTATTTCTATAAAAACATTTGGGTTCTAATTTCATAGAGATTCAGGATGATAAATGAAAGCTTATTATTTTGTGATTGAATTATATTTATCTGAACTCTTTAATAAATTCTCAGTTATAGTTTCCATGAATATTTTGCATCTCCAAGGATGATCACTCAATTTCCACTTGAAAATTCTGACCTAATTATCACAGCATTTCATAAAACTTAAAACCCATTACTGCCATGATCAACCTTCTTAATATTTTCTCCTTTATTTAATGCATTTTATAATGAAATTCATTTCAAACTATTGAAAGCTTGTCTTCATAACTTATTATTTTATCCCTTCTTAATAAGTTTTTCCCTGATATTTCTAATTCCTGTTAGTTCTGATTTAGTTTGTTTCACACAAGTACAAATGAACTTTTTATAGAGTATTACCTTGGTTTCAAACATATGCCTGTGTTCAGGAGCTCTCTCCATGCTGTTTTATTGATCTTCTCTCCTTTTTTATATTATAGACCTCTTCTTTTCTTTTGAATCATTATTACAAACATGCAAACCTACTTAAGTCTCACTCATCTTTTAAAACTCCTGTGATGACCCAACACTGTATGATTACTTCTCTACACCTTTTCTTACTTATGACCAACCTGAAACATTAACTGTAAAATTTCCATCTGAAAAGTACCATTAATTTCATAACCTATCAACATTTTCTGAATAAGTCAACTTTGAACTTCACATTGCTCTGCCACATAGGCACCTAGCAGAATTCCTCTACTATGTGCTCTCAAAAACATTTGGCACTATTTTAATAAGCCCCATTTATTTGAATTCTCTCTTCCTTTGGCTTTTCTGAAACTATATTTTCTGACTTTATCCCTAATCTAATAAGTGTGTTCCTTGGTTTACTCAGAAGTGTCTTTGATTATATGGTGTCACACATCTAGTTTTCTATTTGTCCATAATTTTTCACTTTTTTAATAAAATTCAACTATTGACTCCTGCATTAGAGGTAGCAGGATTTATTTGAGAAATCGCTACTTCAAATTTTTCAAATTCTCTTATGATTTTGCCTAGCATATAAAAAACATTTGCAATAAAGAAAAGTTTAATTTCAATAATACATTAAGCATTATGATGATAATATTAGCATATTAAAATATCCTTGGATATAGTATCATGTAGACTGTAGATTAAATTTATACTTAAAGCAGAACAGAGAAAAAGATGGAAATATCATGGCGAGGCTCTAGTTAAGCATTACTCCAATGCTCTCCCCAAATATAATTTTTAAGCTCTCAAAAATACAATAGTTATGGAAAAAATATAAAAAATATACAATAGTTATGGGAAATATAAAAAATATAAAAAATATCCTGAATCATATAATGCTTTTAATAAATTTATAAATAAATTTATTAAAAGCATTAATTTTATTATTAAATTTAATAAATTTAATAATAAAATTTTTATTTTCAGAGAATTTTTATTTGAACTTTGTCTGTACTAGATGTTTTTTCTATCTCCTACAAACACATACACACTCCTATACACAGTAAAAGTCTTCCTACTATCTACCTTGTTTGAGGCTTATTACTACCGATTGCCTGAAGCTAGAAGAGATGAATCATCTACTCTAGACACATACTTCTGAAAAATATTTACTTTCTTGTCAGCACCATTAGTATATAAATTGTGTCTTACGTGGCTCATAAGGGTTGATGATGAGCAATACAACTTTGTGCACTTGCTCATCTGTCCTTGAGCACATGATGTGCAAGTCTCTTTAAATACTCATAAAATACTTGTTATTCTTAATGTCTTAGAATTCTGGAAACTCCAATCTCTTTCTGCAAAGACTTATGTAACCACATCGTGCTAAACTATTGCATTCAAGTGGTTGGGTTCAAATGTAGAGGAAAGATTTACTGTATTTTTTTTTTTTTTATTAACCAGAATCTTTGACACCCTATCTCAAACACTTCAATCTGCTTTAAATCCAGATTCTTTATGCTTCCAATTCTTTTCTTACCAAGAGATATAATTATTATTAACAAACTTCTTGTATTTCTGTTCATCTAATATCTCTAAAACTGATTTATCAATAGGAAAATTGTCTGTTTTTAAAAAAAATGTAACACAATGCAAATACCTCAGACTGGGCACCACGGCACACACCTTTAATCCCAGAAGCACGAGAGGCTGAGGCAAAACGACTGAGAGTTCAAAGCCAGCCTCAGCAATTTAGAGAGGCCCTAAGTAACTCAGAGAGACCATGTCTCCAAATAAAATACTTAAAAAAGGGCTGGGGAATATGGCTCAGTGGTAAAGCATCCCTGGGTTGAATTCCTAATACCAAAAAAAAAAAAAAAAAAAAAAAAAGGAAATAACAGTAATGTGACCATTTGTCAAATTTTGAAAAAAATACATGTATTTGGAAATTTAGGAAACGTGGTCAAAAAAATATAAAAATATATGTTTGCACTTTAACAACTGTAAAGTATTAAGCAAATGCAGAATAATACAGGTATGATTTTTACTTTTGGGGGGCACTAGAATTTATGTCTTTTGTGTACCTGTTAAGGTAGGAGGCTGAGAGTGAGGAAAGAGGTTCGCTGTTAGGAAGAACAAATCCTGAGATGCTTTCTGTGGATATTATACAACCTTGTGAAACAGCTTAGATGAAGCCCCCCGTGCCTTCCCTCCACTCTGCAGCTATGCTACATGCTTCAGTTGCCACAACCTTCTTGGTCTTGTTTTATTAAATTCAACACTAGCGCCAGGGTGTGAAGTTGCTAGGGAAATAATTTGAAAAGATACTTATTCATAGCCCCAGTTGGTTTTCTCTGGATTAATAAGTAGCTTGATGCAATTTAATTCATTTCAAATCAATGATGCTACCAATCTTTCTGTGGAAGAAAATTATGCTTATCTCTGTTTAACATTTGGCGAGCGAATTACCTATTTGTACTGTTCGTTCCCCTCAGTCCATAAAGGCTTTTAACTCCAATGTAAACAGTATTATCTGCCTGTACAATTCTAGCCTTTAACATGTTACATTTTTTTGCAATAACTTTCTAATGTCCAATAGCCATTCTGGTTGTATTAAGGAGTCTGCTATCAAGAGGACCTGCCTAAGACAATGATTTCACTTAGCTGTTGGGTAAGCTAAATTCACCAGCTCATAAATGTCACTGAGTCTTTCACATGAGCTTTTAAAATTCTCCAGCACTGATTAACCTCATCAGTCATTTGGAAAAATCATATACTATTTTGTACTGATTTTTTTTCCTATTCGATATATTTCCAACTGTATTCCATATTACTTAGAGGGCAGAGAACTTGAATATTTCTTTTGATATTGAGTTCATTTAAATTATGTGTGCTGTGTTCTGAGAACATTATATGTGTCCCATCCCTAATTATGCTGCAACTCATTCTAGGAATCATTAGTATTGACTTAAATAAGGGAAACGAAGTCACACAGAGCTGTTTAACTTGTCTATGTCCTCACTCCTGATAAGCGACAAAGCCAGGATTCAAACTAAAGACCCTCAGCTCCAAAACCCCTTCTCTCCATATACTGCCTCCTGGTAACTCGTGTTAGTTTTTGATGGTATTTGACACCAAAAGCGAGAAATTATTAACAAGATGATGAAAGTAAAACTTCTGAGGTTGCTGCTGCTTTTTCTGCTTGATTTGCTTGATTGTTCGAGTCAGTGGGAGAAGGAAAGAGAAATCATAAAGCAGATAGCAGGAAAAGTGTTCAACAGAACTGGGCATACTGCATGTTGCTTCTTTCTGGTGTTTTCCCTGATTCATCAAAATATCCAGAAACAGTAACAACCCTCCAGTATTTATAAGGTAACTGATGGGATTTACAAAGAGAATTGTGAGCCTATCATCCACATTCATTCCAGGCTAATGGGAGAAGGAAGAAATTCTTCATCCTACCTCCCTAAGTGTTGAAACTCTGCTGAATGACTTTTTCATCAAGAGGTGCCACTGCCTGCTGGGAATTGCAGGTGGTCTTTTGTCCTGGGCATAGGGAAGGCAGCATGTGCAAAGAATTTCCCTAACATAAAAGGATTTCTCAATAAATGTTCCCTATATGTCTGTTGATCACTTTGCCTGATTTCACTAGGAAAAAAAAAATTAGAAAAAAATAGTCCCTCCACCCTCTGTCAACAGGGTAGACTTTTTTTTTCTTTTTCATTCTAGAAGGTGATAAACAAGCATTTCATTGTTTAAAAAGGACTCTTTTAGTATTCAGCTCCTCTTCTACTTAATCAGTCCTTGACAGCCAGTCAAAGACAAATACTAATTTTGGGGTAGGAGTTCCCACGGAAATTGAGTTATCTGTCATTTTATAAAATTTCTGAATTAACAACATACAAAGTCCATGACTTTGAAAATCTATGTACAAAATATAAACAAAGTATCCCGTCTAGATCCAGTTTTTATACTCAGAATCTCTGTAGAAATCATCTCAACCCTTTTTCACCTGCAGGGGCATTAACATTCCACCCCATTAGATCAATTCTCATCTGAAATAATAATAGCATAGAATCTGTGTTAGATACGTTTGGCATATGTACAAAAATATAGATGTCTTAAAATTCTTTTGATAGAAATTGGAAGATAGGAACAGTCTATCAGGGAGAATAGTCAGTGAATGTTATCAGTTTCTAATTCCACAGGACAGAAAACAATAGTACTCAAGTAGGAGAAGAAAATCTAATGGTAACTATACTAAAGTAATTTGCAAATATAAGTTATAGCACTCATAGTGCTTCTAGATAGTGAAAAATTCACTTTTATTCAGAAAGAAATGTCAATATTAAAGACAGGTAGTTAACACTATTAACATTTATTCTTGCCCATATTCATTCTGTTGGATCTAATAAAAAAAAGGCATGTTCTCCGCATCTCCCAAATGCTGTTATCAACAGGATAAACAAGGGTGCATAGCTAAAGTAGGTCGAATTAGGGAAAAAAATCTGCTTTTTAAATAGAAGACAATAAATGACCATCTATATTACCAGTGTAAATCTGGAGAACAATATGAATATGTTGTAGCCAAAAGGGGAAAAAAATGGACTAGCCCAATTAAGATGCATTTTGGATAATTCTCATATGTCCACAATTTAAAGAATTATAGCAGGTGGGAAATATGATATCACTTTATTTGTATTAAAAATGTGTTTCTATAGAACTATATCCACATATGTTTTAGTCAGCTATTTCTCCACTGGGTTTTAAAGACCTAACCAAAACAACTGTAGAGGAGGAAAGTTCATTTGAGGGGTCTTGGTTTTAGAGGTCTTAGTCCATAGAAAGCCAGGTCCATTCCTTAGGGCTCATGGCAGAAGAGTGTGGCAGAAAGAAGCAGCTCACATCATGATCAGAAAGCAGAGAGAGACTCTATGCACCAGATAAAAATATATACCCCAAAGCCACACCCCAATTCCCACCTCCTCTAGCCAAACCCTGCATTTCAATTACCACTCAATTAATCCCTTTGGAGATTAATTCACTGATTAGGTTCAGGGTATAACCCAATCATTTCTCCTCCAAACCTTCTTGCATTGTCTCATATATGAGCTTTAGGGGGACATCTCACATCCAAACCATAACAACATATGAATTAAAAATCATAAAGAAAATTTAGAAAAAATCCACCAAAGTTAGGGGAAACATTCTAAAGAACTGGGTTAAATTTTTCCTGAAACAAATGTCACAAAGTATAATGAATGATTTTTTTTTTCTGTCATTAACTGAAAATGCAAATAAAAAATACCATGTAAATCATACTGTGCAGATATAAGTTAGAACCTCACATACATGGATTTAATGGGCTCCTCTTGATTGACATCTCCCTTCTGCCCATTATGAAACACTCCTAGAATTTTTGTACACCTCCCCTCACTGCAGACACAATTCTAGGCAGCTGAAGCAATACAGACTTTACTGAAAATAGGGATTCATTGTAACCACACAGCAGAAATCAATGAAAAATCTTTCTAAATACCTGTTTCATCTTCTTTTGTTTTCCACACCATGCATTCAAAACTACAATTTTTAACCTCTGCAATTTACAGACTTGCAAATTTCCTCAGTCCTGTCACAAAAATCAGTAAGTAAAACATGTTCCTTATAAAGCCTTGAAGCTTAAAATAACAATTTTTTGCTTATTATAACTACAGTGTTTTTATTCATAAATGAAATAATTTCTGGAAAATAAAACATGTTTGAGGATTAGAACAGGAGAGTAAAAATATTTTTTAGGACAGATTTATGGAAACGTATGGGTGCAGTCTAGTCAAACACCCTTACCTAAAAAACAAAAACAAAACAAAAGGTTACTAAGAAACACTAATGAATTAGACCCCAAATCTCTTATTGAAATTTTTATTGAGTTCTTCTACATGGTGGCAATATCTCTCCATTTTCAATAAGAGTTTAATAAAATTTATTTATAAAAGGAAAGTATTTGTAGCATAAAGCCAAGATTCAGACTGGTGATATTTGTCACACATACATCTAAAAGAGAACATTTGGCCAGGCACAGTGACATGTATACGCAGTCCCTGCTACTCAGGATGCTGAATTAGGAGGATTGCTTGAGCCCAAAGTTTTGAGGCTAGCCTAGACAACACAGCAAGATAATGACTCTAAATAAATAGAAGAGAATTTTCAATTATTTTTAGTGCATTATAATTATATATAATATTGGAGTTCATTTTGACATAATCATACAATGGATTATAATTTGGTTCATTTCAGTCCCTAGTACTTCTCCTTTACCTCCCCTCTTCCCTCCCTCTGTTCCTTTTCCACTATTTAAATGGTATTTCTCCTATTTATTTATAGTTTCTTAAATACATACACACACACACGTATAAAGGTACAATTGACTACAGAAGATTAATATGTGTACAGAGGATAGTTTGGTAAAATTAAAAATTTTAATAAGAAAATAATAGATAACACTTTTTTAAAAGTAGAGAAATGATGTATGCACAAGTTCTTCATGAAAGAGAAACCTCAAATGACCTTTAAGCCTATGAAGAGTTACCCACATCATCAGTTGTTATTTGAATTTGGACTGTCCCCCAAAGACTCATGTGCTCTGCGGCTGGGCTTTGGGGAACTGATCAGCTCATGAGAACTTTGACCATATCAGAGGATCAATCCATTGATAAATAGCTACTGGAAGGTGGCACCTAGTTGAAAGAAGTAGAGCCAAAAGGTTCCCTTCCCTCCCCTCCCCTCCCCTCCCCTCCCCTGCCCCCTCCTCCTCCTCCTCTACCTCCTTCTCTTCTCCTCCCCCCCACTCACTCTCCCCCCTTCCTCCCTCCCTCTCCATATCTTTCTCCCTCTATTTCCTGACTGCCATGAGCTGATCAGTTTTCCTCCACCACACCCTTGTGCCATGATGTTCTGCTTCTCCTCAGGCCCAAAGTTATGGAACCAGTCATCCATGAAGTAAACTTCTGAAGCTGTGAGCCAAAATAAATCCTTCTTCCTCTAAGTTGTTCTTGTAAGGTATTTTAGTCAAAGCAATGAAAAGCTAACAAAAAAAATCATGAAGGAAAAGCAAATTTTAAAACAACAATGACTTACCTTTCTACACTCAAAAGAATGCCTTAAGAAGGAGCTAAGAATGCACCACGCTGAGGAGAAAAAGTAGCAATTTGTACGGGCAAACACTGCTGGTGGAGCATGGATTGGTATAATCTCCTTGGAAAATGGTTTGGCAGCATCTAACAAAGCTGACTATGATCACGTCCTGAATGTCTGCAGTTCCTCTCCCAGGTAGACATACGATAAAAAAGGTGAGCACAAATGTATAATATAAGCTCAATGCTACATATTTGTAGCAGCATTTATAAGAACTCCAAACTGGAGTGAACACGAATTGTAGAGTAATGAAAAAGAACAAATCACACCTACACACAATAACCCAAATAAATCTTAGATGCGCTATGTTGAGCAAAAGAACTCGTGCTGTATGAGTTCATTTCTATAAAATACAAAAAAAAAAAAAAAAACTCAACAAATATAACCGTATTATACAAGTCAGAATAGTGTTTATCTCTGGAGGACAGCACTGGAAGGAGGGAGGAGGGCAGCTTCTAAAAGTACTTAATCTTTATTATATTTTTATATTGGTTATAGTTACATGAGGGCACTTAGCTTTTAAAAATTATTCATATAGAACCTTTATGACTTTAATATGTTTTTGTGTGTTTGGCTTTAAAAGTTTTTAATAAATGAATTCAATGATCTTTTGAATTTCTTTTCAGTCTTATAAGTTCAAATTTCCAACAAACACAGACAAAGTCCATGGATTTATTATCCTGTGTACAAGATGCATACACTTATTCACATTACCATTGGCAATGTGTGACAATTTATCACTGACTTTGTTTATCTAATTTCTGGTATCCAAGGAGGAGAACCTCTGTTATCATTGCGTTTCCCACCTCCCTCTCCTCCTGCTCTTCTTCGTCCTCTTTCTCCCCTTCTTCTCTTTCCTTCTCATCCTTCTTCTCCTTTTTTTCTCCTTTTCACTTTCCTTAAAAGAATATCAAGCATAGTGTAAATACATCCAGGATATAAAACATGATATAACATTTTTAAGTATGTCACATATTTTAAGTCATTAAAGATGAAAAACTATGTACACAGAGACAGAAAGTCTGTCTTTTTTGTCATTTCTGTTTTGCAATATTTGTGACTAGTATATAACATTCGGGATAGAGGCATCAAGAAATAAAGATTATCAAAATTACATTTTGTTTTATCAAAAATATCAGGATGTTGGGCTGGGATTGTGGCTCAAGCGGTAATGCGCTTGCCTGGCATGCGCAGGGTGCTGGGTTCGATCCTCAGCACCATATAAAAACAAAATAAAGATGTTGTGTCCACTGAAAACTAAAAAATAAATATTAAAAAATTCTCTCTCTCTCCAAAAAGAAATTAAAAAAATAATATCAGGATGTGGGGTGTCAGGTAATTTATGGAAAATAAATACAATATGCTACAATAGTATAGAGCACTTATTCCACAAACTCAATTTCTTTTATGGGACCACCCTTGTGGTACATTAATCTATGTCCATGCTGATGAAGGGAACAGTGTTGTCACACCTCTTCAAGAGACACATGTGCATTGTAGAGTGAATGTGAGTTGTCAGATTGTCCATGGTGGAACTCTTGCGAAAAAAACGAAGGTATTCAGTCAAGGAGGCAAATTTGACTCAAATTGTGGAACACTTCACAGCCAATGTTATAAGGAAATTGTACTTTAAAAAATATATAAAGCTATTTAATGATGAGCAAAGATAAAAAATCAAAGAACTAACCTTAAGGATATTTATTGTGGTATCAAATGTTAAATTTATTGATATAAAGAAAGACTGACCATTCTTAAAATCACAAATTTTACAGGAAGGGGAAAAGGTATCATTCTTAATCCTTCCTTAAAAAATGTCATTGTTTTAAAAACAAATAGCACAGAATTTTCAAAGCAACATCCTAAAAGCTATAATTTGATGATAGAAGAATTAGATTGATGTTTCCCCTTCATCATCATATCATTTGGAAATCCTAAACCTGATTCCAATATTATGATCTAAACAGTATGTAAAGAGCCAATTAAGGCAGACACAACATTAAAAAACCCTGGTATGCAAGTGTTCTCTTAGGCTTATTGGAGAGATTGCAGAAAGTTTTATTCCACACACAGACTCCCCAAAACAAAAACTTTTCAGCTATGACTTTGGGGAATATTGCACTATTTCTGATACCTTATAGACTTCTCAGTTGTCTATAGCCTCATATGAAAAATAAAAATTTTACTCACAGAGGAAGCACACAATATATAATTTTTCTCCCAAATTATTAAACCAAAATCCCCCCAGTGGCAGAGAAAGATCACCCCTAAAGTATGTAGAAGTATAAACCAAAATAACTTTGCCAAAGGATATAATTTCTTAATATTATTATTACATTTGATCTAAAAATTAATTAGATTTTTTACCTCTTTTTAGACAAAATATTTTTTTTTACAGTAGCAATGTGCCAATTAAAAATATTCAGCATCCCAGGCCATTTCCCATTCTTGGGAAACCTTGCATCCCTTTCAGCTTCAACATGCTATAAGAAGTCTAGTAGTTGCGGATTTGCCTGGAGCATTGACAAGAGGCTTGGAAGTAGAGCAGTCACGTTGAGCTGAGGATTCCTGCACAAATGTGCACAAAGATTAACCTAGTGCTGGTCATGGTGGCACACGCCTGTAATCCCAGCGGCTCAGGAGGCTGAGACAGAAGGATGCGTTCAAAGCCCGCCTCAGCAACTGTGAGGCTCTAAGCAACTCAATGAGACCCTGTCTCTAAATAAAATACAAGATAGGGCTGAGGATGTGGCTCAGTGGTTGAGTACTCCTGAGTTCAATCCCCGGTGTTCCCCCTAAAAAGAATAACCTAGTAAGAATAAAGAAAATCTATTATCTACAAGGAGTCTGAGTGTTGCTAGCACTGTGGCTGCCTACTTCTCTATTGCTCTTCAATATAACTTTCTGCAATATTGTATGCTATCGAGCAGAGTAGCCACTAGCCAGATATAATAATAGAGCACTTGAAGTACCACTAGATGAGACTGAGGAATAGATGCTTAATTAAATGTGCTTCTTAATTTAAACTTAAACAGCCCAAAGTGACTAGCATTCACTATATTGGATAGCACAACTTGACTTATACCACTGCTTGGCTAAACTATATGAGCAGATATGTTTAACATGCAATTTGTTGCACAACTAACTAAATACATGATGTTTATATTAGAATTTCAAGTTCTGTCTTTTCCTCTTGACACACACACCTACTCTGAAAATGTTTCCCTTAGAACACATTCAGATCCCACCTTCATGGGACTAAATAACAGATACCTGGGAATCTCTTTTACAGTGGGACACAATAATGAAAACATGAAGTACTAAAGAGAGCTTGATCTACCACAGGCAAGCTCCTTTTAACTACCAGAGATTAGTCTCCCTCTAAATGTAATCAAGCTTTGTCATCAACACCTCACAGTGCAGGCATGCAAACCCTGCAGAAGGGTGTTTGTTTCTGGCAGGTATAGCCTTTCAATCCAAAAGAAAACTGGGGCTCTGCTTGCCCTCAAGTTATATTTTATAAGCTACATGCCTTTCTGTTCTGCTTTCTCTGTCTTCAGTTTGGAACAGGTTACCTATTCTAGTGGAAATCTGCTTTATATTTGGGTGAAAGAGAATGAGTCTGCAGAAATCCCTAACTGGTAGTTATGTTCCAGTATCTCACATTTCTTGATCATTCACCTGAAACAGATAGAGACCAATGAAATAATCACCCCAAAAGAGCAGATGGCTAACTTATGGCATCCAGTAAGCAAGAAGTAGAATATTAAAAAGCCTTGTCCTTGAAGATTGTAAAAACAGAAGCATCTGTGTCTGAGAGTCACAATCTCGACCATAAATATGACTTCTATGAACAGAAAGAGTGAAAACCATCATTGGTGTGATCCTTTCAATCCTAGGGCTGCCAAAGAAGACACAGTCCAATAGAGTTTCCAGGAGAATGTTTACTAGGCATCCTTTGTAAAAAAAAAAAAAAAAAAAAGAAAGAAAAGAAAAAGAAAAAAGAAAAGCAAAAACAAAAAAAAACATGTTTTACTATATTTATGAAGTGGATCATTAATGCCTTTTATTTTAAGCATTGTAGATCCTCCAATGTATGCCCCTTGGTCACATGCATTAGACTCAAGGATGTTTTGTTACTGTGGCTACCACGTCTAAGTCCCATCCTGACTCATCCTCTTTCAATCATCTATGTAGCTAGTTATCCATCTTTTGTGGTTTCTGGTGTTTGTAATCATTTGTTTCATTAAACAGACCTGTTTTCCTATAACAAACAAACTATATGCACATATACATACACACACACACACACACACACACACACACACACACACACATATATATATATACACATACATACATATGGATTTAAGGGTTGCTTATACACAGCTATGGCCTTAATTCATCTGAAGCCAGTTCACTAATTTAGAATCACTTATTTTTCATCACTTGTTCACTTTTATATGCTTACTATGTTAGAAATATTAGGACAAACAAATGTAGAAGTATTTTGGTATGCTTTTAGTTTTTTTTTAAAGCAGAAAGTACTGCAGTCACTAGCTGACTTATGAGAGTGTGATTTTTCCAATAGGCCTCAAAATTCATTGAAGCATACTATTATCAGATTTAAATAGATGAAGAAAAGCATACTGCTCTCTGACTTGTAAATTCTGAATTACTTAATAATGTACTGAAATTTAAAATATACTAAAGATGAAAAGATAATGAGTCAATATAATAAAGCCAAGGAACACATCTGAGCCCAATAAGAAATTTAAAAATTTAATGATTTACTCTAAAGTCTTCCTTAGCTATAAAGTGAACCATAGCTCACTTGGCATCTATTAGTCTCTTAAATATAAGTAAGTGAATACTTACTGAGCATTTATTATATGCTAGACAAAGTACCAATCACTTCACATTTACTGTCTCTTTACTCCTCTTAATCAATTGGTCTAAAAGCAAACATAATCAAGGTAACAATTTATTAGCTTTATGAAGAATTTGTACGATGTTGTAGTTCATGAAAAATGCATTTCATATTAATTCGTGCCATTATTATGGTAAATAATGGCTTCCCAGTGAGGTGGTAAGTGTATTAGAAGTTTAAAGTTACATGCATAAGATTAGCATCTAATATTCACTGTGGGCTCTACCACTGATTTATTTGAGTATATAGCTGTGGTCAAGCCTTTGAAATCATCTCTAACAATTTATTCTGTTAAGTATTGAGAAATTGTATCAAGTAATTGCAAAATAATATATGAATGAGGAGGAAGAAACAAAAGTAGAAAATACTACTGAACCAAAAGCTGTTGATGCAAGATAAGCAGAACAGGACTTCATTATATGTACTCCTTGAAGTTCAATAAAAGAAAGAATAGAAAATGACTCAGAAGCTTTCCAAAGCAAGTGTACTTTTTATCTGGATTTTCATGAAGTAAAGCATGGCAACCAATAGGAATGGATAGAATTTAAGGAATAAAATGGGTAAGAGAAGAAAATCTTACAATCAACTCACAACCACTAAGTTGCTACACAGCACTAGTTTCTACAAAGTAAAATAGATTCAGAAGATGAACATTGCTTGAGGATAAATTATTAATGACCTTCCATATTAATTTGTCTGAAATCATGTATTATCAGACTTTCTCAGGAAGAATGAAAATGATATGTCACAAATGTGTAAATATGAATGTTTTATTTAATATTAGAATTCTTAAATAGGATGTTGGCTCTTGCTTTATGTTGATGACTTACAATTCTCAATGACAGACTCAACTGCCTACACTTTCTTCTCCTCAAATTATCCATGAGTTCACCAGTGTTCCTGTATGCATAGCCATAGAAGCTAGAGCACTGATTTGCCACATTCTGGGAATAGTTCCCTCTGCTACCCCACAGTTGTCCCGGATTCCACATACAGCCAGAGCTGCTCCATATTTTGATGGGTAAAACAAGATGACATTGAAAAGTTGTAAGTCTAAAGTTCACATCCACTCACACTGTACAGTGCCCTCCAAGACACAAGATCTGCCCAGAACTGTAAAACCTGTATTCTTCAGTTTCAGGCCATTACCAATCCCCACAATAGTTTCAACACTTGACCTGGATATTAAGCACCTAGTAATGTAGCCTGGCCAAATGAAGACATTCCCAAACAGGGAATTCAGCTCAAGGATATGGGCTCTATTGTAATTTGGGAAAGTCATTCTGTAGCTAGGAAGAGAACTACTGTTTATTTCTAAATATCCAGCAGGAAAAAAAAATTCCATCCTTCAGAGTTAGAAGTATAGACAAAACAAGAAGGACGAGATCATTTCTTAATCTTGCAGAACCATACTGACTAAAGGCTGCCAGATGGTGGAAATTTGGCAAAGACTTTGCACATCAAATTGTCCTCGAGCTGAAGATTTGGGAGGAGTGTTCTGGAAACATCCAGGTGGAAAGAAGAGGTTCCAAGAAGAAAATGTGCATCTTATCTGTGCTGAACAGTGAAATATTGGGATAGAGTAAGTACTCATTTTTCAAAAGTAAAGAAACTGGTGGTTGTAATAAATGGAAATGATCTGGGATTAATGAAAAGACAAAAGACTACACAAAGATAATGTGGAAATCATCTTAAAGATATAGCAGGAAGTTTATTCTTAAAATACAGTCCTACAAGAAATGCAAGATGGTGTTTAATAGCATTTATTATGTGCTGTCACTAAAATGTAATAAACATGTGCTATCTGAAATAAGAGAGACAAAGGAGAAGAAATAAATGGAGACAGACCAGCATGATTATAACTGTAACTATATGGCAGTTAGAACTTGAATTGAGTTCAAATCCAATGTCCTCAACACCACTTATCAACGCTATTGTTTCACTTAGTCATTTAGCTTTATGAAATCATCAGGTTCTTTAGAGATAACACAGGAAAATTAAAATAAAACTAAAACTTACAAAACAAGCAGATAATGGGGTGGAAAGAGGAAGGGGAAAAGTACTAGGGATTGAGATTTATAAAAATATTTATGTTCATGTATAAATATGGCATAATGAATTCCACTATTATGTATAATTATAAAATAGCAATTAAAATGGGGAAAAAAGGTTGCTGATCATGGTAGCGCATGCCTTTAATCCCAGCAGCTTGGGAGGCTGACACAGGAGAATCTCGAGTTCAAAATCAGCCTCAGCAACTGCAAGAGCAACTTATTTGAGACCCTGTCTCTAAATAAAATACAAAATAGGGCTGGGGATGTGGCTCTGTGGCTGAGTGCCCCTGAGTTCAATCCCCAATACCAAAAAAAAAAAAAAAAAAAAAAAGGAGGTGGGGGAGTACAGGATAATATCTATACTATAGGTTAAAAAATTTTAATAAAAGCTGTAAAAAGAAGATCGATTCTTGACACAACCACAAATTTTATGGTCTTTAAAATAAAATAAAGTTATATTGTTACTTTATACTATGTTCTATAATAATTCCAAGCAGTTTGAAGAATTATCTGTAAAACTGATAACTGCCAAGGGACTAGATGGAGATACAGGTGAATGTGTGTGTGTGTGCCTGTGTGCCTGTGTGTGTGTGTGTGTGTGTGTGTGTGTGATCAATGGGAATGATATGAGCTCAAAATAATAAGTAAACCATGAAAAAGAATCAATCTGAGCACATTATTATTAGGCATGACTACATATTCAAGACATCAAAACCCTCACAAATAACACTGAAGACAAAAATTAGTCTAGAGAAATAGAGTATGTTAGGATAAAAGACATGTTTAACATATGAAGAGTTGCTGAAAAATCAATTTCTGAACTATCTTCTGTTTTTTGGGAAAAAAAACTTGGTAGATAATTTACAGAATAAATATTTATGGACAATAAATTTTCAAAAAATTTTGACCTTATTATCATATTAATTATATGGATTAATATTTTATATAATCATTAAATTCACAAATATTAAAGAATGACAGTGTGGGAGAAGCACACAAATTTGGCAGTGTTAATCCTGCTGGGAGTAAGGCGCAAAACCACCTCAGGGAAGCAATTTCATTTCATGTATATATAAAAAAAAATCTTTAATAATATTACAAACCCTTTGACCTGGTGTGTTCTTTCCTACTGTTCTATCTAAAGGCAATAAAAATTCTGACAAAGATAAATTCACAGATATATTCACTGTGGCATTACTTTTAATAGCGAGATATTGAAAACAACCTATGTGTTTAACATTTGAAAAGTGATTAAATGGTGATTGACATATCCATTTGCTATCTGGGAAGTCAGATTAGGGATAGACTTAAATCCTAATCCTCTTCCTTCTTGTGGCTAGTTTTAAGTCTTTGTTTCCTCAGTGCACAATGGAGTTAATTAGACCCATCTCAGAGTATTTTCACTAAGAGAAAATATGATGTTTTTAAAGTGCTCTGTGCATATCAAGAAATTGAAGTGTTAGCTTAAGAAAAGTTATCAAAATAATGTTTACATGAATCCAATTATAAGAATTGGTCTGAACTTTAATACCCAAGAGTCAGGATAGCATGCTGTTTGTTTCCTTCCAGGTTCCTATCCAGCTCTGCATGTATGCTGAAGGTGCCTTTTTTCATTCCTGTATCTGACTTGAGTTTAGAGACCATATTCCATAAACAGCTGTTTGCCTGGGAGGGAGATGTCATCACAAAGGAGGCTACTTTCCCAAAAATGAAAACAAACTTGCACACAAGTGGCAGTCTTGGGGATGTTGCCCCTAGGGAATCATGAAGAATTGCAAAAGTCTGTATCAGGAAGCACAGTCTGAGTGGACTGAGTAAAGGAGCCCCTTAAGGGGGTAATTCTTTCCCTGGTTTATAAGAACTGGGCCTCCCTGTTTGGTGTGAATAGTGTTATGACAAATAAGATACAGCAGGCTGGAAAACAAAGAAGGATAATCTCAGCTTACACAGGTTTCTCATCCACATGAAAGCAAACATGACTGAACAAAACTGAAAGGGTCAAACCCAGATGTGGAAAGGTAGGGGATTTAAAGCAATTCTAAGCAATTCTTCCAATAAACATTATGAAGAATGAGTATTTAACTTGAGGTTCTACATGCCACAAATAACTTTTCAAGCTTTCTTTTAACTCGTCTAGTATTTACAACATCCCTATGAGCCGGTCTATTTTTCACAGTATTTTATGATGCAGAAAAATAAGACACAAAGATGATAATGTCTTACCCAGAGCCATATACCTCATCTTTGCCCGAGCCAGAATGCAGGCTCTGAGTCTGACTTCAGAGCCTGAGCTCTTAACCAACATGCAACTTTCACCTCCTTAATGACAGTTGTAGTGACAGTAATTCATAGCCACTTTTAAATCTATGCTATGCACTAGGTGCTATACAGAATACCTTAGAAAGCTTATTCCTTCAATCTCACATAATAAACTTCGATGTACATATATTATATTTTATATGACACTTTGGTGACTGATATAAAACCTTGATTTCTCAAACCACTTTGTGATACTTCCTTCCACTGAAAGTGCAGGAAAAACAAAAACATACACCTAAAGATCACAGGCTTTTGAGTGAAGAAAAAAATTGGGAATAAATAAACATCCTTACTTACACATTGAGCTCATAAAATGTAGATGTTGTTTTCTAGAATCCTGACTACCATTTATACAAAGGTTAAAGATCTTTGTGCACTTTCCCAATTACAAAAATTTAAAAAATAAACCATCATATTGAATGTGTAATTTATTGGAACATAAACAGATTGTTCATTCCCTAGCATCTTCAATTACTTATTCTTTATATGATATTATTGTTTTTTTGGGGTGGGGTAGGGGTAAAGTAGTAGGGCTCACCTAAGAATCCTATTAAAATTTTAATATATTACCTGATATAGCGGGGGGGGGGGGCGTTGACTGGTCCAAGGAAATTACCACAAATTTGGTAGCTTAAAACTGCTCAAATTTATTCTCTTATAATTTTGGAGGTCGGGAGTCTGAAATCATTTTCACTGGGTCAAAACCAAGGTGTTGGCATTGCCACGCTCCCTCCAGTTGCAATAGCGACAATCCATTTCCTTGACTCTCCCTGCATCCTGAGCATGATTCCTTATATTTCTTATCCCATGGCTTTTTCCTGCTTTTTTAAAACCAGCAGCACAGTAACTTGTATCAATATCCACTTTGCCTTCTTCTGTATGAAGTCTCCCTCTGCATTCCAATTTGCATTTAGAGCCCATCTGAATAATTTAGGAAAATCTTCCCTTTCAAGAACCTTAATTTAATCATGTCTGCAAAGTCTGTTTTGCTACGTAAATTGTAAAAGTCCACAGAGATGAGAACTTGTTTATCTTCGGGAGCCATTATTCAGTTTGCCACATCTCAGAAGTTTGATACTCTCAGTAACAGCAGAAAGTGAAATACTTGCCAAAGAGGATGTGTGATAAAATAAAGCCACACTCTTTTAAAATACAGTGAGTGATAAACTGCTTTAGTTAGTTCATAATATCACAATAAAATCAGAGTTTGAGCTTACTGTTCCAGGCAAGGGCCCATTGCAGAGTGGAGCAGTCATGATAGTCCTTTCCCACTGTTTCTTGCAATCACAGCAGAAAGATTTCAGACATGTCACTCATTGTAGCAGGCATGGATTTGTAAGAAGAGGATAGGCAAATGAAAAGGGGATACTCTCAAGGGAGAGAGTGGGTTCTCTCAGTGATGAGAAAGATAGAATGTCCCTCTTGTGCTTCAGTTTAATTGGGGGTACCAGGGAATTTTCCAGAGCCCTTTTGACTGACAGCAGGATGACATCAGTGGTTTCAAGTTTCCACAGTTCATTCATTGTAAATGTTTCAGCCAACTTTAGGTCATTCTGGCCCATGCTGACCAGTTCTAGTTGGAACCTGTTTATACAGATTTTATGGTCTGGAGGAAATTATTCTTATCTCTGGGAACTGGTCTGGGTAAAGGTTGTGAGAGTCCCCCAAACCGCCAGGATAACTTATGTTCTTTATATATATATATATATATATATATATATATATTTATATTTATTTATTTATTTATTTATTTATTTATTTATTTTTTAGTTTTCGGCAGACACAACATCTTTGTTTGTATGTGGTGCTGAGGATCGAACCTGGGCTGCACGCATGGCAGGCGAGCGCGCTACCGCTTGAGCCACATCCCCAGCCCACTTATGTTCTTATCAACATTTCAGGCCTGCATTTCTCCTGAAGAACACAGGTGGTTTGCTGAGGAATGTAACATATCCTATTGATTTAAACCAAGTAGGGACCAGGTAAATTGCTTTTTAAAAGAAAACTTGGGGTCAGCACAAAGGGCGCAGTTTATAGCATTAGCTCTTTAATCTCATCTTCTCACCTTTCATGTCTGTCTCTTACCTAACATTAAAAAGTACAAATATGGAGGATTATGAAGCACTGTTCCATCCCCAAGATTATTTTGAATTTTAAATCTTAACTTCAAATATTTACCTTGTGAAAAAATGAAAACTTCCGACACTCCTTGTAGAATATAAAGTATTACAACTGCTTTAGAAAAAAGCCTGGCATTTCCTCAAAAGGTTAAATATAGAGTTACCATATGACCAAGTAATTCCACTCTTAGATATATGCCCAGAAGAAACAAGAAATATGTCCACAAATACATACATAAATGCTCATAGTGGCATCTGATTTAATAAGGAAAAAACAAGCCAATGTCAATCAACTGATGAACTGAAAAATAACATGCAAGACACATACAATGGAATACTTTGTGGCACTGAAATGAAATAAAATGTAAACCATTACAACATGGATGAACCTTGAAAGCATTATGCTAAGTTAAAGAAACCAGTCACAAATGTTCGCATATTAAATAATTCCATTTCAATTAAATGTTTGGAATAGTCGAATACATGAAGACAGAGAGGTACAACTACTGGTTGCCTGAGGTAAGAGGGGTTGGGAAGAAGGGCTCAGGGAACAGAATGTTATTAAGTATGGGGCTTCTTTTAGGGGTCACCAGATGTTATAAAATTTTGGTTGTGGTTGCACAACTCTGTAAATATACTAAAAATGATTGAATTGAATGCCAGTAAATGGCAGAATTGTAAATCATATGGGTTATATTTTTTAAAATCTCTTTTGAAAAGTTTGTCTTGATTTTCATTTACATTAAATACTCAAAGTCAATTATTCCTACAGGTGTATAGAATAAGAATCACTTATAGACCCCAGTCCATCCTGCCACTGGCAGACCCCCACAGGAGCTCAGGCTTGGCCAAGAACCATTTCTGCCTACAGGCAGACAACCACTGGAGCTCAGGCCCAGATCAGACCTGCCTCTCTGACCTGCACAGGAGCCAAGGCCCAGGGTAAGCTTGGGTCTGCCACCCCACCACCACCTGAGAGCCCAGTTGTAACCCACTTCCATCTTGAGACACTGTAGCTTTCCTCATAGCCTTCCCCATGCAGTAGTCTCTACCTTGGGACAACAGACAGGGCCTAGAAGCAGCTACATCTTGGAGCAGGCATCCCAAACCCAGTGTAAGGCCTAGCCTTTTAGTTCTATCTCTGAAAGATGTTGCATCCATCCATCTTGGGGCACCTCCATTGCTAGCTCAAGTTACCTCCTTCTATTGCTACCACTACCTATAGTTGCAGTAGCATAAATACTGGGATACCTACAAGGTCTAGAAGCCCAAGACCAAGATAAGATACAGATAATCTGCACAGATACTACAAGATTATAGGGTAGAAACTGTAAGACCTGATTCACACTGCAAGTAAGGAAATCACATAAACAACATGAAAAAATAAGGGAGGAACATGCCCCAAACAAGCCAGGATACTACAACATCAGAACCCATGGACAGCGTAGTAAATAAAATGTCAGAGAAGAAGTTCAGAATGTTCATAATTAAAATGATCTGTGAATTAAAGAATGACCTAAATGAGCAAATACAGGCAAAAATTGATCACTCCAAAACAGAGATATGAGAGCAAATACAGGCAACCATTAATGACACCAATAAACAATAAGGGAGCTAATACAAGTATACATTGATCACACTAACAATGTGGTAAGGGAGCAAATAAGGTAGCAAAAGATTATGTCAAGAAAGTGAGATTCTGAAAAAAAAATCAGAAATCCTTGAAATGAAGGAAGCAATAAACCAAATTAAAAACTCAATAGAAAGCATCACCAACAGACTAGATCACTTGGAAGACAGGACATCAGATGATGAAGACAAAATATATCAGGAAAATAAAATTGACCACACAGTAAATATGGTAAGAAACCATGAGCAGAACATCTAAGACTTATGGGATAGCATCAAAAAGCCAAATCTAAAAGTTATTGGGATAGAGAAGGGCACAAGGTTCAAACCAAAGGAATGTACAATCTCTTCAGTGAGATAATATCAGAAAATTTCCCAAACATGAAGAATAAATTGGAGAATCAATTACAAGAGGCTTACAAGACACCAAATGTACGCAATTACAACAGATCTACATCAAGGCACATTATAATGAAAATGCTAAGCATGAAAATAAAGGTAAACTCTTAAAGACTGAAAGAGAGAGAAATCAGATCACATATAGGGGGAGACCAATTTGTATCTCAGCAGATTTTTCAAACCACACCCTCAAAGCCAGGAGATCCTGGAATAGTATATATCAAGCTCTGAAAAAAAAAATGGATGCCAATCAAGAATCTTATATTAAGAAAAATTAAGCTTTAGATTTGATGGTGAAATAGAAACCTTCCATGATAAACAAAATTTAAAAGAATTTACAACTAGAAAGCCTACACTATAGGACATCCTCAGGAAAATATTCCATGAAGAGGAATTAAAAAACAACAATGAAAATCAGCAAAGGGTGGTATTACACTAAAGAAAAACTAAGCAAAGGAGAAACTAAGTCAAGTTTAGATACAAAAAATAAACAAAAATGGCTAGGAATAAAAATCATGTCTCAATAATAACCCTGAATGTTAATGGACTAAACTCACTAATCAAAAGACATAGATTGGCAGATTGAATTAAAAAAATAGAACCAACATTATGCTACCTCCGAGAGCCTCATCTCATAGGAAAAGACATCCACAGACTGAAGGTGAAAGGTTTGGAAAAATTATACCACTCACATGGACTGTGGAAGCAAGAAGAGGTTTCCTTCCTCACAACAAACAAAGTAGACTTCAGGCCAAAGTTAGTCAAAAGGGATAAATAAGGATATTTCATACTGCTTAAGGAAACAGTACATCAACAAGACATGACAGTTATAAATATATATGCTCCAAAATATGGGCAATCTACTTTCATCAAACAAATACTTCTCAACTTCAAGAGTCAAATAGACCACAACACAATAATTCTGGATGACTTTAACATACCTCTTTCACCACTGGATAGATCTTCTAAACAAAAGCTGAGAAAAGAAACTACAAAACTCAGCAATACAGTTAACAACTTATACTTAACAGACATATATAGAATATTACATCCTTCAACAAGTGAATACACTTTCTTCTCAGCAGCACATGGATCCTTCTCTAAAACAGACCATATATTATGCCACAAAGCAACTTGTAGCAAACTTAAAAAAGTAGAGATACTACCCTGCATTCTATCAGATCATAATGGAATGAAATTTGAAATTAATGATAAAATAAAAAGTAAAAGCTACTCCAACACCTGGAGGCTAAGCTACTGAATAACAATGGATTACAGAAGACATCAAAAGGGAGATTAAAAAATTCTTAGAGGTGAATGAGAACACTGATACAACAAATCAAAATCTCTGGGACACTATGAAGGCAGTACTAAGAGGAAAGTTCATTGCATGGAGTTCATTCCTTAAAAGAAGAAAAAGTCAACAAATAAATGACTTAATATTACATCTCAAAGCCTTAGAAAAAGAAGAACAAATTAACACCAAATGCAGTAGAAGACAGGAAATAATTAAAATGAGAGCTGAAATCAATGAAATTGAAACAAAAGAAACAATTGAAGAAATTGACAAAACAAAAAGTTGGTTCTTTGAAAAAAATAAATAAAACTGACAGACCATTAGCCATACTAACAAATAGAAAGAGAGAGAAAACTCAAATAACTAACATATATGATGAAAAAGGAAATATCATGAATGAGACTACCAAAATTCATAAGGTAATGAGAAATTATTTTAAAAACTTGTACTACAATAAAGTAGAAAATATAGAAGGCATTGACAAATTTCTAGAGTCATATGATTTGCCCAAATTGAATCAAGATGATATACACAATTTAAACAGATCAATTTCAAGTGATGAAACAGAAGATGCCATCAGAAGCCTACCAACCAAGAAAAGTGCAGGACTGGATGGATACACAGCTGAGTTCTACAAGACCTTTAAAGAAGAACTAATACCAATACTCTTCAATTTATTTCAGGAAATAGAAAAAGAGGTAGCACTCCCAAACTCATTCTATGAGGCCAATATCACCCTGATTCCAAAACAGGCAAAGACATATCAAAAAAAAAGAAAACTTTAGATCAATATCTCTAATAAACATAGATGCAAAAATTCTCAATAAAATTCTGGTAAATCGATTACAAGAACGTATCAAAAAAATCATGCATCACGATCAAGTGGAATTTATCCCAAGGATGCAAGGTTGGTTCAACATATGGAAATCCAACAACATAATTCATCACATCAATCAACTTAAAGATAAGAATCATATAATCATCTTAATAGACACAGAAAAAGCATTTGACAAAATATAGCACCCCTTTATGTTCAAATTGCTAGAAAAACTGGGGATAACAGGAGCATATCTCAATATTGTAAGAGCTATCTATGATAAGCCCCGGGCCAACATCATTCTAAATGAAAAAAAAAAAAATTGAAAGCATTTCTCTAAAAACTGGAACAAGACAGGGATGCCCTCTTTCCCCACTTCTATTTAACATAGTTCCTGAAACACTGGCCAGAGCAATTAGATAGATGAAAGAAATTAAAGGGATATGGAAAGGAAGAAAAGAACTCAAATTAGAACTATTTGCTGACGATAGGATTCTATACTTAGAAGACCCCAAAAATTGCACCAGAAAACTTCTAGAACTGGCAAATGAATTCAGTAAAGTAGCAGGATAATCAACACCCATAAAGCAAAAGCATTTCTGTATATCAGTGAGACATCCTCTGAAAGAGAAACTAGGAAAACTACCCCATTTACAATAACCTCAAAAAAAAAAAAAAAAAAAAAAAACCAAAACCAAAAAACTTGGGAATCAACTTAGCAAAAGAAGTGAAAAACCTTACAAAGAAAACTACAGAACACTAAAGAAAATAAAGAAGACCTTAGAAGATAGAAAGATCTCCCTTGTTCTTGGATAGGCAGAATTAATATTGTCAAAATGACCATATTACCGAAAGCACTATACAGATTTAATGCAATCCCAATCAAAATACCAATGAGATTCCTCATATAAATAGAAAAGGCAGTCATGAAATTCATCTGGAAAAATAGGAGACCCAGAACATTTAAAGCAATACTCAGCAAGAAGAGTGAAGCAGATGCCATCACTATACCAGACCTTAAAGTATACTACAGAGCAATAGTAACAAAAACAGCATGGTATTGGCACCAGAGTAGACTTGTAGACCAATGGAATAGAATAGAGGACACAGAGATCAACCCACATAATTACACTTATCTTATATTTGACAAAGTGTCAAAAATGTACATTGGAGAAAAGATAGCCTTTTTAACAAATGGTGCTGAGAAAACTGGAAATTCATATGCAACAAAATGAAATTAAAACCCTATTTCTCACCATGCACAAAACTCAACTCAAAGTGAATCAAGGACCTAGGAATTCAACCAGAAACCTTGCACCTAATGGAAGAAAAACTAGGCCCAAATCTCCATTATATTGAATTAGGCCCCAACTTCCTTAATAAAACTTCTATAGTGCAAGAATTAATAAGTGGGATGGATTCAAACTAAAAAGCTTCTTCTTAGCAAAAGAAACAATCAGTGAGGTGAAGAGAGAGCCTACAATCTGGGAACAAATTTTTATCACAAGTACATCAAACAGAGCACCCAAATCCAGGATACATAAAGAATTCAAAAATCTTAACAGCAAAAAACCAAATAACCCAATCAATAAAAGGGCCAAGGAACTGAACAGACACTTCTTAGAAGATACACAATCAATCAACAACTATATGAAAAAACATTCAACATCTCTAGCAATTAGAGAAATGCAAATAAAAACTACTTTAAGATTTCATCTCACTCCAGTTAGAATTGCAGCAATTAAGAATTACAAACAACAATAAGTGTTGGTGAGGATGTGGGAAAAAAAAATCACACTCAGACATTGCTAGTGGGACACTAAATTGCTGCCCACCATATGTGAAGCAGGATGGAGAATCCTTGCAAAACTGGAAATGGAACCACCGTTTGACCCAACAATCTTGCTCCTCAGTCTATATTCAAAGGACTTAAAAACAGCATACTACAGGGACACAGCCACATCAATGTTTATAGCAGCACAATTTACAGTAGCTACACTATGGGTCCAACCTAGATGCCCTCTAGTAGATGAATGGATAAAGATAATGTAATATTCAGCATTAAAAGAGAATAAAATCATAGTATTTTCAGGTATATGGATGGAACTGGAAAATATAATGCTAAGTGAAATTAGCCAATCCCAAAAAACCAAATGCCAAATGTTTTCTCTGATTTAAGGATGCTGATTCATAATGTGGTAGTGGGGGCATGGGAGGATTAGATTAACTTTAGATAGGGCAAAGGGGAGGGAGAAGAAGGGAGAGGGCATGGGGGTAGGAAAGACGGTAGAATGAGATGGTCATTACTACCTTAAATACATGTATGAAGATACAAATGGTGTGACTCTACTTTGTGTACAACCAGGGATATGAATAGTTGTGCTCTATAAGTATAATATGAATTATAGTACATTTTGCTGTCATACCTAACAAATTAAAATTTTTAAAAAATGAAACAAAGAATCTGTAATGGAATTGAGAGTCTAGTTATATGCTTGTGGCGTTGAGGTAGAAACCATAATCAATAAGAATAGTGATCACTATGCCTATTCACAATACTATGCATAAGTCCTATCATTTGTGACAACATAGATAAATCTGGGGGCATTATGCCAAGTGAAATAAATTAGACATGGAAACACAAAAAATAATAATAAGAAGAAGAATCACTTAAATTTTAGGACTGAAAGAAACATTTGATAGATTCTTTGCAATACCACTTTACATGTCACAAAAGACAAAGTGATCAATGCCTTTCTCCAGGTCACATAACAAGATGATATGACTGTTCATTAGAATTTAGGACTATTTGCTCTCACCATGGAGTCATTTTGCATGATTAGTAGTCTCTTATTTCTCACATTCTTGGTTTATGTACACTTTAAGAATATGTTCTGACAAAATATGACACTAATGTGATCCAGTAATAAACATATGATATAAACATGTCAGACATGTAAATTGCCTCAAATAATTATCATTTCTTCATATTAGAACTTTCAAAATCCCTTTTTAGCTTGTTGTAGAGTACAGTACATGGTTGTTCTCTGCAGTCACACACTATGTAATAAACACACCAGAACTTCTTGTTCCTATCTAACTTAACTAGTAAGCATTCATAAACCTTTCCCCTTCCTCTTGACCCCCTAACCCACCCTTTGGTAACCACTATTGTATTCAACTTCTATGATATCAACTTACCTAGTTTTTACATTAGTATGAGATCATGCTGTATTTGCTTTCTGTGCCTGGATTATTTTATTTAGCAAAATGATCTCCAGTTCCATTCATTTTATTGCAAATAACAGAATCGAATTCTATCTTTACAGCTAGATCACATTCCATTGTGTATATTTACCACTTTATCCATTCATCAATTAATGGACACTTAGATTGTTTATCTTAGCTATTGTGAATGGTACAACACTGAACACAGAAGTGAAGATGTCCCTTTGACATAGTGACTTTTTTTCCTTTGGAATACATACCCAGAAGTGGAATTGTTGGATCACATAGTAGTTTTATTTTTAATTATTTGAGGATAATCTCCACATTGATTCCTTCAATAGCTATACTAATTTACATTCCCAAAACAGGGTTCAAGGGTTCCCTTTCCCCATATCCTCACCAACACCTCTTATCTTTAAGATTTTTGATGTTAGCCATTCTTAATGGGATGAGGGGATATCTCATTGTGGTTTTGAGTTGCATCTCTCTGATTATTGATGATATTGAGAATATTTTTCAAGTATCTGTTGGTGTCCTCTTCTGAAAAATGTCTATGTAAGATCTATTGTCCATTTTAAAATCAACTTACTTTTATTTCATTTTACATCTTACTATTGAGGTTTTGAAATTTTTATTTATTAGGGATATCAATCCCTTGTCAGAGGTATACTTGGCAAATATTCTTCTCATTCTGTAGGTTGTCTTTTCCCTTCTTGATTGTTTCCTTGGCCATTCAGAAGGTCTTCAGTTTGATATAATTCCATTTGTCTACTTTTGCTTTTGTTTTCTTTATTTTGGGGATCTTGTCAAAAAAAATCTTGCCCTTTCCAATGGATTGAAATTTTATTCCTACGTTTTCTTTAGTAGTTACATGTCTTGCATATAAGTCTTTAATCCATTTTACTTGATTTGCATTACAGGTGACAGATAGGCATCCATGTGGATATGCAATTTCACCTTCAAAAGGCTGTCCTTTCTTCAGTACATGGTTCCAGCCCATGTCTTGCACAGGCAGTGGGAATGGGGCTCCCCTCAGTGGAATGGGCTGGCTGAGAAATAAAAGCTAAGAAAAATAAAACGGCAAAACAACATCAACAACAACAAAGAGAAAACCACAGAACACAGAAAGTAATTTCAAAAGCGGAGGCACAAAGGGCAATCTGATCAGATGGATGGAGCTTCTAGACAAAATGGGGCCCACGCCTGCTTTATTTACATCGGGAAACATGAGAGATTCTATAGAATGTTCTTCTCCAAAAAAGGTT